>NW_024056259.1:37500-40000 GCF_013401445.1 Tripterygium wilfordii | reverse complement strand
GTAGAAGACCCTTTAAATTCTTTAACATGTGGACTGACCATCCGAGGTACAGAGAGTTAGTGGATGCTAACTGGTTTCTTCAAGCTTACGGCTCTCCTATGTATCTTCTCTGTAGGAAGCTCAAAAACCTGAAGGGGCATTTAAAGGAGCTTAATAAGTTGCATTATAGTCACATTTCTTCCAGAGTTGCTAAAGCTGCTGCAGATTTAGAGTCTCACCAGACCATTTTTCAAAATGATAGGGATAATGCTCAGTTATTATTGCAGGACAAGCAGTTGAGGCTAAACCTGATGAACCTTAAGGCTGCTGAGAAGATGTTTTACTGTCAGAAGCTAAAGAATTCCTACTTCAAGGAAAGTGATAGAAGCTCTAGTTTCTTCCATGCTCTAATGAACCAGAAGCATAGAAGGAACTACATTCCTGCTATTCAGACTGGTTCTGGTTTACTTACCTCTTCTATAGATGAAATGGGTGAGGAGTTTGTAAATTATTTTCAGCAGCATCTGGGGTCTTCTAAGGATACTCAACCCCTAGTGGAGGCTATTGTTCACTCTGGTCCCTGCCTTGATGATTCTGCCTATGGCCCCCTGCTGGCTCCTGTGTCTAATGATGATATTAGGACTACTTTATTCAGCATTGGTGATGATAAAGCCCCTGGACCGGATGGTTACTCTTCTGTGTTTTTCAAGAAGTCTTGGGAGGTTGTGGGGGAGGATTTCTGTCTTGCAATTCAGGACTTCTTCTCTACTGGGGAGATATTGAGGCAAATTAATCATTCTGTTATTGCTTTAATTCCTAAATTGCCTAGTGTTACCTCAGTGGCTGATTTCAGGCCAATTTCTTGTTGTAATGTCATATACAAGGTCATTTCTAAAATTCTGGCTACCAGATTGGCTGCTGCTTTACAGAGTATTATTAGTCCTGCCCAAAATGCTTTTCTGGGAGGTAGGAAGATGACTGATAACATTAATTTGGTGCAAGAACTACTTAGGCAGTATGGCAGGAAAAGGGCTTCTCCTAGATGTTTGGTAAAAATTGATTTCAGGAAGGCCTTTGACTCTGTTCAGTGGGTTTTTTTGAGGCAGTTGCTATTGACCCTTGGCTTTCCTGCTAGGTTTGTTAGTTTAATTATGAAATGTGTTGAATCCACCTCCTTCTCTGTGTCAGTTAATGGGAACTTGTATGGCTTCTTTCAAGGCAAGAGTGGAATTAGGCAAGGGGACCCTTTATCTCCTTATTTATTTATCACTTGCATGGAATACTTCTCCAGAATGTTAGCTGTAGCCTCTAATCTGCCTGGCTTCCAGTTTCACCCTAAGTGTGATGTTCACAGACTATGTCATCTTGCTTTTGCTGATGATGTTCTTCTATTTTCTCGTGGTGATTTGGTTTCTGTGCAGATTCTTTATCAGCAGTTGTTGGAGTTTGGAAGGATATCTGGGTTGGAGATAAATGCCAGTAAATCTTCTATCTACTTTGGTGGGGTAAGCAATGCAGTTAAGCAGGGTATTCTCCAAACCACTGGGTTTATGGAGGGTATTTTTCCTTTCAAGTATCTTGGTGTTCCTCTCAGTCCTCATAGATTGCTTGCTAGCCAATTCTTTCCTCTTTTGCATAAGCTGGATTCAGTCATTCAGAGTTGGATGGGGAAGCATCTGTCTTTTGCTGGGAGACTTGAGCTCCTTAAGTCTGTCTTGCAGGGAATTGTGCAGTTTTGGCTTAGCATATTTCCCATGCCAGCTCAAGTTTTAAGGCAGATTACTAGAATTTGCAGGAACTTTCTTTGGAATGGCAACGTTTTGAAGGGGAATTCTGCTCTGGTGGCTTGGAGGACAGTCTGTCTGCCTAAGAATGAAGGAGGTTTGGGTTTGTTTGATTTAAAGGCCAGGAACAATGGCTTCTTGGCCAAGCATCTCTGGAATATTCACTTAAAAACTGATTCTCTATGGATTCAATGGGTTCATCACTTCTATTTGGCTCATATATCTATCTGGGAAGCAGATTGGCAGAGATCGTCTTCTCCTATGTGGAAGGCTATAATCTCTCTTAAAGACAGCTTGCTGCAAGAGAGTGGGACTTCTTATCAAACAATCAATATTATGCAGGGTTGGCAACAAGGTTCTGGCTCTTTTGCTGCTAATGCATATGAATTCTTTAGGCACAAAGGTGTTAAAGTCTCTTGGGAAAGAGTGGTTTGGGAGCATTGGTCTCTGCCTAGATACAGTTTTGTTCTTTGGCTGGCTGTTTTGGGAAGGCTTAGAACTAGGGACAGGCTCAAATTCATTCCCACTGATACTTATTGTCTTTTTTGTAGGCAAGAAGAAGAGTCTCATAGACATCTTTTCTTTGCTTGTAACTGGACAGCTACTCTATGGAGAAGGATTAGGTGTTGGTTAAGGATTAATAGGCATATGTCCACTCTGAATAGTGCCATGAGAGGCCTTAAAACTGGAAGGAGACGGCCTGATGCTAGAATGAGAAGAGTTTCCCTAGGGTTGGT
>NW_024056258.1:0-107530 GCF_013401445.1 Tripterygium wilfordii | reverse complement strand
GATGGCTTAGGAATGCTCAATTCTATGCATGCGCAAGTTTCCATGTTTCGTGCAATTTTGAACTTAACTTGGTCTATTGGCTTCTTTACCTAACGAAACATTGTCCAAAAGCTAAACTAGCAAGTTAAGACTTCTAAGAACAAAATAGAGTATAACGGTCTATTTTGATGCTTAGGAATGCTCAATTCTATGCATGCAAGTTTTCACGTTTCGTGCAATTTGAACTTAACTTGGTCTATTGGCTTCTTTACCTAACGAAACGATGTCCAAAAGCTAAACTAGCAAGTTAAGACTTCTAAGAACAATAAATAGAGTATAACGGTCTATTTTGATGCTTAGGAATGCTCAATTCTATGCATGCAAGTTTTCACGTTCGTGCAATTTTGAACTTAACTTGGTCTATTGGCTTCTTTACCTAACGAAACGTTGTCCAAAAGCTAAACTAGCAAGTTAAGACTTCTAAGAACATAAAAGAGTATAACGGTCTATTTTGATGCTTAGGAATGCTCAATTCTATGCATGGCAAGTTTTTCATGTTTCGTGCATTTTGAACTTAACTTGGTCTATTGGCTTCTTTACCTAACGAAACGTTGTCCAAAAGCTAAACTAGCAAGTTAAGACTTCTAAGAACACTAAATAGAGTATAACGGTCCATTTTGATGCCTTAGGAATGCTCAATTCTATGCATATACAAGTTTTTCACGTTTCGTGCCATTTTGAACTTAACTTGGTCTATTGGCTTCTTTACCTAACGAAACGTTGTCCAAAAGCTAAACTAGCAAGTTAAGACTTCCAAGAACACTAAAAGAGTATAACGGTCTATTTTGATGCCTTAGGAATGCTCAATTCTATGCATGGCAAGTTTTTCATGTTTCGTGCATTTTGAACTTAACTTGGTCTATTGGCTTCTTTACCTAACGAAACGTTGTCCAAAAGAAACTAGCAAGTTAAGACTTCAAGAACACTAAATAGAGTATAACGGTCCATTTTGATGCCTTAGGAATGCTCAATTCTATGCATGCAAGTTTTTCACATTTCGTGCATTTTGAACTTAACTTGGTCTATTGGCTTCTTTACCTAACGAAACGTTGTCCAAAAGCTAAACTAGCAAGTTAAGACTTCTAAGAACACTAAATAGAGTATAACGGTTATTTTGATGCCTTAGGAATGCTCAATTCTATGCATAGACAAGTTTTTCACTTTCGTGCAATTTTGAACTTAACTTGGTCTATTGGCTTCTTTACCTAACGAAACGTGTCCAAAAGCTAAACTAGCAAGTTAAGACTTCTAAGAACACTAAATAGAGTATAACGGTCTATTTTGATGCTTAGGAATGCTCAATTCTATGCATGCGCAAGTTTTCCATTTTCGTGCAATTTTGAACTTAACTTGGTCTATTGGCTTCTTTACCTAACGAAACGTGTCCAAAAGCTAAACTAGCAAGTTAAGACTTCTAAGAACACTAAAAAGAGTATAACGGTCTATTTTGATGCTTAGGAATGCTCAATTCTATGCATGGCAAGTTTTCATGTTTCGTGCAATTTTGAACTTAACTTGGTCTATTGGCTTCTTTACCTAACGAAACGTGTCCAAAAGCTAAACTAGCAAGTTAAGACTTCTAAGAACATAAATAGAGTATAACGGTCTATTTTGATGCTTAGGAATGCTCAATTCTATGCATGCGCAAGTTTTCCATGTTTCGTGCATTTTGAACTTAACTTGGTCTATTGGCTTCTTTACCTAACGAAACGTTGTCCAAAAGCTAAACTAGCAAGTTAAGACTTCTAAGAACAAAAATAGAGTATAATGGTCTATTTTGATGCTTAGGAATGCTCAATTCTATGCATGGCAAGTTTTCACGTTTCGTGCATTTTGAACTTAACTTGGTCTATTGGCTTCTTTACCTAACGAAACGATGTCCAAAAGCTAAACTAGCAAGTTAAGACTTCTAAGAACAATAAATAGAGTATAATGGTCTATTTTGATGGCTTAGGAATGCTCAATTCTATGCATGGCAAGTTTTCACGTTTCGTGCAATTTTGAACTTAACTTGGTCTATTGGCTTCTTTACCTAACGAAACGTTGTCCAAAAGCTAAACTAGCAAGTTAAGACTTCCAAGAACAATAAAAAGAGTATAACGGTCTATTTTGATGCCTTAGAATGCTCAATTCTATGCATGGCAAGTTTTTCATGTTTCGTGCATTTTGAACTTAACTTGGTCTATTGGCTTCTTTACCTAACGAAACGTTGTCCAAAAGCTAAACTAGCAAGTTAAGACTTCTAAACACTAAATAGAGTATAACGGTCTATTTTGATGCCTTAGAATGCTCAATTCTATGCATATACAAGTTTTTCATTTCGTGCATTTTGAACCTTGGTCTATTGGCTTCTTTACCTAACGAAACGTTGTCCAAAATAAACTAGCAAGTTAAGACTTCTAAGAACACTAAAAAGTATAACGGTCTTTTTGATGCCTTAGGAATGCTCAATTCTATGCATGGCAAGTTTTTCATGTTTCGTGCATTTTGAACTTAACTTGGTCATTGGCTTCTTTACCTAACGAAACGTTGTCCAAAAGAAAACTAGCATTAAGACTTCAAGAACACTAAATAGAGTATAACGGTCTATTTTGATGCCTTAGGAATGCTCAATTCTATGCATGACAAGTTTTTCATTTCGTGCATTTTGAACTTAACTTGGTCTATTGGCTTCTTTACCTAACGAAACGTTGTCCAAAAGCTAAACTAGCAAGTTAAGACTTCTAAGAACACTAAATAGAGTATAACGGTCTATTTTGATGCCTTAGGAATGCTCAATTCTATGCATAGACAAGTTTTTCACTTTCGTGCAATTTTGAACTTAACTTGGTCTATTGGCTTCTTTACCTAACGAAACGATGTCCAAAAGCTAAACTAGCAAGTTAAGACTTCTAAGAACACTAAATAGAGTATAACGGTCTATTTTGATGCTTAGGAATGCTCAATTCTATGCATGCGCAAGTTTTTCCATTTTCGTGCAATTTGAACTTAACTTGGTCTATTGGCTTCTTTACCTAACGAAACGTTGTCCAAAAGCTAAACTAGCAAGTTAAGACTTCTAAGAACACTAAAAGAGTATAACGGTCTATTTTGATGCCTTAGGAATGCTCAATTCTATGCATGGCAAGTTTTCACGTTTCGTGCAATTTTGAACTTAACTTGGTCTATTGGCTTCTTTACCTAACGAAACGTGTCCAAAAGCTAAACTAGCAAGTTAAGACTTCTAAGAACAATAATAGAGTATAACGGTCTATTTTGATGCTTAGGAATGCTCAATTCTATGCATGCGCAAGTTTTCCATGTTCGTGCAATTTTGAACTTAACTTGGTCTATTGGCTTCTTTACCTAACGAAACGTTGTCCAAAAGCTAAACTAGCAAGTTAAGACTTCTAAGAACAATAAATAGAGTATAATGGTCTATTTTGATGCTTAGGAATGCTCAATTCTATGCATGGCAAGTTTTCACGTTCGTGCAATTTTGAACTTAACTTGGTCTATTGGCTTCTTTACCTAACGAAACGTGTCCAAAAGCTAAACTAGCAAGTTAAGACTTCTAAGAACAATAAATAGAGTATAATGGTCTATTTTGATGGCTTAGGAATGCTCAATTCTATGCATGCGCAAGTTTTCATGTTTCGTGCAATTTTGAACTTAACTTGGTCTATTGGCTTCTTTACCTAACGAAACGTTGTCCAAAAGCTAAACTAGCAAGTTAAGACTTCTAAGAACATAAAAGAGTATAACGGTCTATTTGATGCCTTAGAATGCTCAATTCTATGCATGGCAAGTTTTCATGTTTCGTGCATTTTGAACTTAACTTGGTCTATTGGCTTCTTTACCTAACGAAACGTTGTCCAAAAGCTAAAACTAGCAAGTTAAGACTTCTAAGAACACTAAATAGAGTATAACGGTCTATTTTGATGCCTTAGGAATGCTCAATTCTATGCATACAAGTTTTTCACGTTTCGTGCATTTTGAACCTTGGTCTATTGGCTTCTTTACCTAACGAAACGTTGTCCAAAAGCTAAACTAGCAAGTTAAGACTTCCAAGAACATAAAAGAGTATAACGGTCTATTTTGATGCCTTAGAATGCTCAATTCTATGCATGGCAAGTTTTTCATGTTTCGTGCATTTTGAACTTAACTTGGTCCATTGGCTTCTTTACCTAACGAAACGTTGTCCAAAAGAAAACTAGCAAGTTAAGACTTCTAAGAACACTAAATAGAGTATAACGGTCCATTTTGATGCCTTAGGAATGCTCAATTCTATGCATAGACAAGTTTTTCACGTTTCGTGCAATTTTGAACTTAACTTGGTCTATTGGCTTCTTTACCTAACGAAACGTTGTCCAAAAGCTAAACTAGCAAGTTAAGACTTCTAAGAACACTAAATAGAGTATAACGGTTATTTTGATGCCTTAGGAATGCTCAATTCTATGCATAGACAAGTTTTTCATTTCGTGCAATTTTGAACTTAACTTGGTCTATTGCTTCTTTACCTAACGAAACGATGTCCAAAAGCTAAACTAGCAAGTTAAGACTTCTAAGAACACTAAATAGAGTATAACGGTCTATTTTGATGCCTTAGGAATGCTCAATTCTATGCATGCGCAAGTTTTTCACATGTTTCGTGCAATTTTGAACTTAACTTGGTCTATTGGCTTCTTTACCTAACGAAACGTTGTCCAAAAGCTAAACTAGCAAGTTAAGACTTCCAAGAACATAAAAGAGTATAACGGTCTATTTTGATGCTTAGAATGCTCAATTCTATGCATGGCAAGTTTTCACGTTTCGTGCCATTTTGAACTTAACTTGGTCTATTGGCTTCTTTACCTAACGAAACGATGTCCAAAAGCTAAACTAGCAAGTTAAGACTTCTAAGAACAATAAATAGAGTATAATGGTCTATTTTGATGCTTAGGAATGCTCAATTCTATGCATGCAAGTTTTCCATGTTTCGTGCAATTTTGAACTTAACTTGGTCTATTGGCTTCTTTACCTAACGAAACGTTGTCCAAAAGCTAAACTAGCAAGTTAAGACTTCTAAGAACAATAAATAGAGTATAATGGTCTATTTTGATGGCTTAGGAATGCTCAATTCTATGCATGGCAAGTTTTCACGTTTCGTGCAATTTTGAACTTAACTTGGTCTATTGGCTTCTTTACCTAACGAAACGTGTCCAAAAGCTAAACTAGCAAGTTAAGACTTCTAAGAACAATAAATAGAGTATAATGGTCTATTTTGATGGCTTAGGAATGCTCAATTCTATGCATGCAAGTTTTCCATGTTTCGTGCAATTTTGAACTTAACTTGGTCTATTGGCTTCTTTACCTAACGAAACGTTGTCCAAAAGCTAAACTAGCAAGTTAAGACTTCTAAGAACAGTAAAAGAGTATAACGGTCTATTTTGATGCCTTAGAATGCTCAATTCTATGCATGGCAAGTTTTTCATGTTTCGTGCATTTTGAACTTAACTTGGTCCATTGGCTTCTTTACCTAACGAAACGTTGTCCAAAAGCTAAACTAGCAAGTTAAGACTTCTAAGAACACTAAATAGAGTATAACGGTCCATTTTGATGCCTTAGGAATGCTCAATTCTATGCATACAAGTTTTTCACGTTTCGTGCATTTTGAACTTAACTTGGTCTGTTGGCTTCTTTACCTAACGAAACGTTGTCCAAAAGCTAAACTAGCAAGTTAAGACTTCCAAGAAAATAAATAGAGTATAACGGTCTATTTTGATGCCTTAGAATGCTCAATTCTATGCATGGCAAGTTTTTCATGTTTCGTGCATTTTGAACTTAACTTGGTCCATTGGCTTCTTTACCTAACGAAACGTTGTCCAAAAGAAAAACTAGCAAGTTAAGACTTCTAAGAACACTAAATAGAGTATAACGGTCCATTTTGATGCCTTAGAATGCTCAATTCTATGCATGACAAGTTTTTCACATTTCGTGCAATTTGAACTTAACTTGGTCTATTGGCTTCTTTACCTAACGAAACGATGTCCAAAAGCTAAACTAGCAAGTTAAGACTTCTAAGAACACTAAATAGAGTATAACGGTTATTTTGATGCCTTAGGAATGCTCAATTCTATGCATAGACAAGTTTTTCACTTTCGTGCAATTTTGAACTTAACTTGGTCTATTGGCTTCTTTACCTAACGAAACGATGTCCAAAAGCTAAACTAGCAAGTTAAGACTTCTAAGAACACTAAATAGAGTATAACGGTCTATTTTGATGCTTAGGAATGCTCAATTCTATGCATGCGCAAGTTTTCCATGTTTCGTGCAATTTTGAACTTAACTTGGTCTATTGGCTTCTTTACCTAACGAAACGTTGTCCAAAAGCTAAACTAGCAAGTTAAGACTTCCAAGAACAGTAAAAGAGTATAACGGTCTATTTTGATGCCTTAGAATGCTCAATTCTATGCATGGCAAGTTTTCACGTTTCGTGCATTTTGAACTTAACTTGGTCTATTGGCTTCTTTACCTAACGAAACGATGTCCAAAAGCTAAACTAGCAAGTTAAGACTTCTAAGAACACTAAATAGAGTATAACGGTCTATTTTGATGCTTAGGAATGCTCAATTCTATGCATGCGCAAGTTTTCCATGTTTCGTGCATTTTGAACTTAACTTGGTCTATTGGCTTCTTTACCTAACGAAACGTTGTCCAAAAGCTAAACTAGCAAGTTAAGACTTCTAAGAACATAAAAGAGTATAACGGTCTATTTTGATGCCTTAGGAATGCTCAATTCTATGCATGGCAAGTTTTTCATGTTTCGTGCATTTTGAACTTAACTTGGTCCATTGGCTTCTTTACCTAACGAAACGTTGTCCAAAAGCTAAACTAGCAAGTTAAGACTTCTAAGAACACTAAATAGAGTATAACGGTCCATTTTGATGCCTTAGGAATGCTCAATTCTATGCATATACAAGTTTTTCACGTTTCGTGCATTTTGAACTTAATTGGTCTTGGCTTCTTTACCTAACGAAACGTTGTCCAAAAGCTAAACTAGCAAGTTAAGACTTCTAAAACACTAAATAGAGCATAACGGTCCATTTTGATGCCTAGGAATGCTCAATTCTATGCATGGACAAGTTTTTCACGTTTCGTGCATTTTGAACTTAACTTGGTCTATTGGCTTCTTTACCTAACGAAACGTTGTCCAAAAGCTAAACTAGCAAGTTAAGACTTCAAGACACTAAATAGAGTAACGGTCTATTTTGATGCCTTAGGAATGCTCAATTCTATGCATGGCAAGTTTTTCACGTTTCGTGCATTTTGAACTTAACTTGGTCTATTGGCTTCTTTACCTAACGAAACGTTGTCCAAAAGCTAAACTAGCAAGTTAAGACTTCCAAGAACATAAAAGAGTATAACGGTCTATTTTGATGCCTTAGAATGCTCAATTCTATGCATGGCAAGTTTTTCACGTTTCGTGCATTTTGAACTTAACTTGGTCTATTGGCTTCTTTACCTAACGAAACGTTGTCCAAAAGCTAAACTAGCAAGTTAAGACTTCTACAAACACTAAATAGAGTATAACGGTCCATTTTGATGCCTTAGGAATGCTCAATTCTATGCATAACAAGTTTTTCACGTTTCGTGCATTTTGAACTTAACTTGGTCTATTGGCTTCTTTACCTAACGAAACGTTGTCCAAAAGCTAAACTAGCAAGTTAAGACTTCTAAGAACACTAAATAGAGATAACGTCCATTTGATGCCTTAGGAATGCTCAATTCTATGCATGGATAAGTTTTTCACGTTTCGTGCCATTTTGAACTTAACTTGGTCTATTGGCTTCTTTACCTAACGAAACATGTCCAAAAGCTAAACTAGCAAGTTAAGACTTCTAAGAACATAAATAGAGTATAACGGCCTATTTTGATGCCTTAGGAATGCTCAATTCTATGCATGCAAGTTTTCATGTTTCGTGCAATTTTGAACTTAACTTGGTCTATTGGCTTCTTTACCTAACGAAACGTTGTCCAAAAGCTAAACTAGCAAGTTAAGACTTCCAAGAACACTAAAGAGTATAACGGTCTCTTTTGATGCCTTAGGAATGCTCAATTCTATGCATGCAAGTTTTCATGTTTGTGCATTTTGAACTTAACTTGGTCTATTGGCTTCTTTACCTAACGAAACGATTGTCCAAAAGCTAAACTAGCAAGTTAAGACTTCTAAGAACACTAAATAGAGTATAACGGTCCATTTTGATGCCTTAGGAATGCTCAATTCTATGCATGACAAGTTTTTCACATTTCGTGCAATTTTGAACTTAACTTGGTCTATTGGCTTCTTTACCTAACGAAACGATGTCCAAAAGCTAAACTAGCAAGTTAAGACTTCTAAGAACACTAAATAGAGTATAACGGTCTATTTTGATGCCTTAGGAATGCTCAATTCTATGCATGACAAGTTTTTCATTTTCGTGCAATTTTGAACTTAACTTGGTCTATTGGCTTCTTTACCTAACGAAACGATGTCCAAAAGCTAAACTAGCAAGTTAAGACTTCTAAGAACACTAAATAGAGTATAACGGTTTTTTTGATGCCTTAGGAATGCTCAATTCTATGCATGCGCAAGTTTTCCATGTTTCGTGCAATTTTGAACTTAACTTGGTCTATTGGCTTCTTTACCTAACGAAACGTTGTCCAAAAGCTAAACTAGCAAGTTAAGACTTCCAAGAACAGTAAAAGAGTATAACGGTCTATTTTGATGCCTTAGAATGCTCAATTCTATGCATGGCAAGTTTTCATGTTCGTGCATTTTGAACTTAACTTGGTCTATTGGCTTCTTTACCTAACGAAACGATGTCCAAAAGCTAAACTAGCAAGTTAAGACTTCTAAGAACACTAAATAGAGTATAACGGTCTATTTTGATGCCTAGGAATGCTCAATTCTATGCATGCGCAAGTTTTCCATGTTCGTGCAATTTTGAACTTAACTTGGTCTATTGGCTTCTTTACCTAACGAAACGTTGTCCAAAAGCTAAACTAGCAAGTTAAGACTTCCAAGAACACTAAAAAGTATAACGGTCTATTTTGATGCCTTAGAATGCTCAATTCTATGCATGGCAAGTTTTTCATGTTTCGTGCAATTTTGAACTTAACTTGGTCTATTGGCTTCTTTACCTAACGAAACGTTGTCCAAAAGAAACTAGCAAGTTAAGACTTCTAAGAACACTAAATAGAGTATAACGGTCCATTTTGATGCCTTAGGAATGCTCAATTCTATGCATATACAAGTTTTTCACGTTTCGTGCATTTTGAACTTAATTGGTCTATTGGCTTCTTTACCTAACGAAACGTTGTCCAAAAGCTAAACTAGCAAGTTAAGACTTCTAACACTAAATAGAGTATAACGGTCCATTTTGATGCCTTAGGAATGCTCAATTCTATGCGTGGACAAGTTTTTCACGTTTCGTGCCATTTTGAACTTAACTTGGTCTATTGGCTTCTTTACCTAACGAAACGATGTCCAAAAGCTAAACTAGCAAGTTAAGACTTTGAAGACACTAAATAGAGTAACGGTCTATTTGATGCCTTAGGAATGCTCAATTCTATGCATGGCAAGTTTTCAATGTTTCGTGCATTTTGAACTTAACTTGGTCTCTTGGCTTTTTTACCTAACGAAACGTGTCCAAAAGCTAAACTAGCAAGTTAAGACTTCGAACACTAAATAGAGTAAACGGTCTATTTTGATGCCTTAGGAATGCTCAATTCTATACGTGGCAAGTTTTCAATGTTTCGTGCATTTTGAACTTAACTTGGTCTATTGGCTTCTTTACCTAAAGAAACGTTGTCCAAAAGCTAAACTAGCAAGTTAAGACTTCCAAGAACACTAAAAAGAGTATAACGGTCTATTTTGATGCCTTAGGAATGCTCAATTCTATGCATAGCAAGTTTTTCATGTTTCGTGCATTTTGAACTTAACTTGGTCTATTGGCTTCTTTACCTAACGAAACGTTGTCCAAAAGCTAAACTAGCAAGTTAAGACTTCTAAGAACACTAAATAGAGTATAACGGTCCATTTTGATGCCTTAGGAATGCTCAATTCTATGCATATACAAGTTTTTCACGTTTCGTGCCATTTTGAACTAACTTGGTCTATTGGCTTCTTTACCTAACGAAACGTTGTCCAAAAGCTAAACTAGCAAGTTAAGACTTCTAAACACTAAATAGAGCATAACGGTCCATTTTGATGCCTTAGGAATGCTCAATTCTATGCATGGATAAGTTTTTCACGTTTCGTGCCATTTTGAACTTAACTTGGTCTATTGGCTTCTTTACCTAACGAAACGATGTCCAAAAGCTAAACTAGCAAGTTAAGACTTCTAAGAACACTAAATAGAGCATAACGGTCCATTTTGATGCCTAGGAATGCTCAATTCTATATGGACAAGTTTTTCACGTTTCGTGCCATTTTGAACTTAACTTGGTCTATTGGCTTCTTTACCTAACGAAACGATGTCCAAAAGCTAAACTAGCAAGTTAAGACTTCTAAGAACACTAAATAGTATAACGGTCTATTTTGATGCCTTAGGAATGCTCAATTCTTGCATAGATAAGTTTTTCACATTTCTGCATTTTGAACTAACTTGGTCTATTGGCTTCTTTACCTAACGAAACGATGTCCAAAAGCTAAACTAGCAAGTTAACTTCTAAGAACACTAAATAGAGTATAACGGTCCATTTTGATGCCTTAGGAATGCTCAATTCTTGCATGGAAAGTTTTTCACATTTCGTGCATTTTGAACTTAACTTGGTCTATTGGCTTCTTTACCTAACGAAACGTGTCCAAAAGCTAAACTAGCAAGTTAAGACTTCTAAGAACACTAAATAGAGTATAACGGTCCATTTTGATGCCTTAGGAATGCTCAATTCTATGCATGGACAAGTTTTTCACGTTTCGTGCCATTTTGAACTAACTTGGTCTATTGGCTTCTTTACCTAACGAAACGTTGTCCAAAAGCTAAACTAGCAAGTTAAGACTTCTAAGAACACTAAATAGAGCATAACGGTCCATTTTGATGCCTTAGGAATGCTCAATTCTATGCATGGCAAGTTTTTCACGTTTCGTGCCATTTTGAACTTAACTTGGTCTATTGGCTTCTTTACCTAACGAAACGATGTCCAAAGCTAAACTAGCAAGTTAAGACTTCTAAGAACACTAAATAGAGTATAACGGTATATTTTGATGCCTTAGGAATGCTCAATTCTATGCATGCGCAAGTTTTCCATGTTTCGTGCATTTTGAACTTAACTTGGTCTATTGGCTTCTTTACCTAACGAAACGATGTCCAAAAGCTAAACTAGCAAGTTAAGACTTCTAAGAACACTAAAGATATAACGGTCTATTTTGATGCCTTAGGAATGCTCAATTCTATGCGTGGCAAGTTTTCCATGTTTCGTGCAATTTTGAACTTAACTTGGTCTATTGGCTTCTTTACCTAACGAAACGATGTCCAAAAGCTAAACTAGCAAGTTAAGACTTCTAAGAACACTAAATAGAGTAACGGTCCATTTTGATGCCTTAGGAATGCTCAATTCTATGCATGGACAAGTTTTTCACGTTTCGTGCAATTTTGAACTTAACTTGGTCTATTGGCTTCTTTACCTAACGAAACGATGTCCAAAAGCTAAACTAGCAAGTTAAGACTTCTAAGAACACTAAATAGTATAACGGTCTATTTTGATGCCTTAGGAATGCTCAATTCTGCATAGACAAGTTTTTCACATTTCGTGCATTTTGAACCTAACTTGGTCTATTGGCTTCTTTACCTAACGAAACGATGTCCAAAAGCTAAACTAGCAAGTTAACTTCTAAGAACACTAAATAGAGTATAACGGTCCATTTTGATGCCTTAGGAATGCTCAATTCTATGCATGGAAAGTTTTTCACGTTTCGTGCCATTTTGAACTTCTTGGTCTATTGGCTTTTTACCTAACGAAAGATGTCCAAAGCTAAACTAGCAAGTTAAGACTTCTAAGAACACTAAATAGAGTATAACGGTCCATTTTTGATGCCTTAGGAATGCTCAATTCTATGCATGGACAAGTTTTTCACGTTTCGTGCCATTTTGAACTTAACTTGGTCTATTGGCTTCTTTACCTAACGAAACGTTGTCCAAAAGCTAAACTAGCAAGTTAAGACTTCTAAGAACACTAAATAGAGAACGGTCCATTTTGATGCCAGGAATGCTCAATTCTATGCATGGCAAGTTTTTCACGTTTCGTGCCATTTTGAACTTAACTTGGTCTATTGGCTTCTTTACCTAACGAAACGATGTCCAAAAGCTAAACTAGCAAGTTAAGACTTCTAAGAACACTAAATAGAGTATAACGGTCTATTTTGATGCCTTAGGAATGCTCAATTCTATGCATGGCAAGTTTTCCATGTTTCGTGCCATTTTGAACTTAACTTGGTCTATTGGCTTCTTTACCTAACGAAACGATGTCCAAAAGCTAAACTAGCAAGTTAAGACTTCCAAGAACACTAAATAGATATAACGGTCTATTTTGATGCCTTAGGAATGCTCAATTCTATGCATGGCAAGTTTTCCATGTTTCGTGCAATTTTGAACTTAACTTGGTCTATTGGCTTCTTTACCTAACGAAACGTTGTCCAAAAGCTAAACTAGCAAGTTAAGACTTCAAGAACACTAAAAGAGTATAACGGTCTATTTTGATGCCTTAGGAATGCTCAATTCTATGCATGGCAAGTTTTCATGTTTCGTGCCTTTTGAACTTAACTTGGTCTATTGGCTTCTTTACCTAACGAAACGTGTCCAAAAGCTAAACTAGCAAGTTAAGACTTCCAAGAACACTAAATAGAGTATAACGGTCCATTTTGATGCCTTAGGAATGCTCAATTCTATGCATGGACAAGTTTTTCACATTTCGTGCAATTTTGAACTTAACTTGGTCTATTGGCTTCTTTACCTAACGAAACGTTCCAAAAGCTAAACTAGCAAGTTAAGACTTCTAAGAACACTAAATAGAGTATAACGGTCCATTTTGATGCCTTAGGAATGCTCAATTCTATGCATGGACAAGTTTTTCCACGTTTCTGCCATTTTGAACTTAACTTGGTCTATTGCTTCTTTACCTAACGAAACGTTGTCCAAAAGCTAAACTAGCAAGTTAAGACTTCAAGAACACTAAATAAGTATAACGGTCTCTTTTGATGCCTTAGGAATGCTCAATTCTATGCATGGCAAGTTTTTCATGTTTCGTGCATTTTGAACTTAACTTGGTCTATTGGCTTCTTTACCTAACGAAACGTTGTCCAAAAGCTAAACTAGCAAGTTAAGACTTCTAAGAACACTAAAAGAGTATAACGGTCTTTTTGATGCCTTAGGAATGCTCAATTCTATGCATGGCAAGTTTTTCATGTTTCGTGCATTTTGAACTTAACTTGGTCTATTGGCTTCTTTACCTAACGAAACGTTGTCCAAAAGCTAAACTAGCAAGTTAAGACTTCTAAGAACACTAAATAGAGTATAACGGTCCATTTGATGCCTTAGGAATGCTCAATTCTATGCATGACAAGTTTTTCACGTTTCGTGCCATTTTGAACTTAACTTGGTCTATTGGCTTCTTTACCTAACGAAACGTTGTCCAAAAGCTAAACTAGCAAGTTAAGACTTCTAAGAACACTAAATAGAGTATAACGGTCTATTTTGATGCCTTAGGAATGCTCAATTCTATGCATGGCAAGTTTTTCATGTTTCGTGCCATTTTGAACTTAACTTGGTCTATTGGCTTCTTTACCTAACGAAACATTTCCAAAAGCTAAACTAGCAAGTTAAGACTTCTAAGAACACTAAATAGAGTATAACGGTCCATTTGATGCCTTAGGAATGCTCAATTCTATGCATGACAAGTTTTTCACGTTTCGTGCCATTTTGAACTTAACTTGGTCTATTGGCTTCTTTACCTAACGAAACGATGTCCAAAAGCTAAACTAGCAAGTTAAGACTTCTAAGAACACTAAATAGAGTATAACGGTCTATTTTGATGCCTTAGGAATGCTCAATTCTATGCATGGCAAGTTTTTCACATGTTTCGTGCCATTTTGAACTTAACTTGGTCTATTGGCTTCTTTACCTAACGAAACATTCCAAAAGCTAAACTAGCAAGTTAAGACTTCTAAGAACACTAAATAGAGTATAACGGTCTTTTGATGCCTTAGGAATGCTCAATTCTATGCATGACAAGTTTTTCACATTTCGTGCAATTTTGAACTTAACTTGGTCTATTGGCTTCTTTACCTAACGAAACGATGTCCAAAGCTAAACTAGCAAGTTAAGACTTCTAAGAACACTAAATAGAGTATAACGGTCCATTTTGATGCCTTAGGAATGCTCAATTCTATGCATGACAAGTTTTTCACGTTTCGTGCCATTTTGAACTAACTTGGTCTATTGGCTTCTTTACCTAACGAAACGTTGTCCAAAAGCTAAACTAGCAAGTTAAGACTTCTAAGAACACTAAATAGAGTATAACGTCCATTTTGATGCCTTAGGAATGCTCAATTCTATGCATGGACAAGTTTTGTTTCGTGCCATTTTGAACTTAACTTGGTCTATTGGCTTCTTTACCTAACGAAACGTGTCCAAAAGCTAAACTAGCAAGTTAAGACTTCTAAGAACACTAAATAGAGTATAACGGTCTATTTTGATGCCTTAGGAATGCTCAATTCTATGCATGCAAGTTTTCCATGTTTCGTGCCATTTTGAACTTAACTTGGTCTATTGGCTTCTTTACCTAACGAAACGATGTCCAAAAGCTAACTAGCAAGTTAAGACTTCTAAGAACACTAAATAGAGTATAACGGTCTATTTTGATGCCTTAGGAATGCTCAATTCTATGCATGACAAGTTTTTCACGTTTCGTGCATTTTGAACTTAACTTGGTCTATTGGCTTCTTTACCTAACGAAACGATGTCCAAAAGCTAAACTAGCAAGTTAAGACTTCTAAGAACACTAAATAGAGTATAACGGTCTATTTTGATGCCTTAGGAATGCTCAATTCTATGCATGCAAGTTTTTCACGTTTCGTGCAATTTTGAACTTAACTTGGTCTATTGGCTTCTTTACCTAACGAAACGATGTCCAAAAGCTAAACTAGCAAGTTAAGACTTCTAAGAACACTAAATAGAGTATAACGGTCTATTTTGATGCCTTAGGAATGCTCAATTCTATGCATGGCAAGTTTTTCCATGTTTCGTGCAATTTTGAACTTAACTTGGTCTATTGGCTTCTTTACCTAACGAAACGTTGTCCAAAAGCTAAACTAGCAAGTTAAGACTTCTAAGAACACTAAATAGAGTATAACGGTCCATTTTGATGCCTTAGGAATGCTCAATTCTATGCATAGTTTTTTCACGTTTCGTGCATTTTGAACTTAACTTGGTCTATTGGCTTCTTTACCTAACGAAACGTTGTCCAAAAGCTAAACTAGCAAGTTAAGACTTCTAAGAACACTAAATAGAGTATAACGGTCCATTTTGATGCCTTAGGAATGCTCAATTCTATGCATGACAAGTTTTTCACGTTTCGTGCATTTTGAACTTAACTTGGTCTATTGGCTTCTTTACCTAACGAAACGTTGTCCAAAAGCTAAACTAGCAAGTTAAGACTTCTAAGAACACTAAATAGAGTATAACGGTCCATTTTGATGCCTTAGGAATGCTCAATTCTATGCATGGACAAGTTTTTCACGTTTCGTGCATTTTGAACTTAACTTGGTCTATTGGCTTCTTTACCTAACGAAACGATGTCCAAAAGCTAAACTAGCAAGTTAAGACTTCTAAGAACACTAAATAAGTATAACGGTCTATTTTGATGCCTTAGGAATGCTCAATTCTATGCATGGCAAGTTTTTCACGTTTCGTGCCATTTTGAACTTAACTTGGTCTATTGGCTTCTTTACCTAACGAAACGTTGTCCAAAAGCTAAACTAGCAAGTTAAGACTTCTAAGAACACTAAATAGAGTATAACGGTCCATTTTGATGCCTTAGGAATGCTCAATTCTATGCATGGACAAGTTTTTCACGTTTCGTGCCATTTTGAACTTAACTTGGTCTATTGGCTTCTTTACCTAACGAAACGTGTCCAAAAGCTAAACTAGCAAGTTAAGACTTCTAAGAACACTAAATAGAGTATAACGGTCTTTTGATGCCTTAGGAATGCTCAATTCTATGCATGGACAAGTTTTTCACGTTTCGTGCCATTTTGAACTTAACTTGGTCTATTGGCTTCTTTACCTAACGAAACGATGTCCAAAAGCTAAACTAGCAAGTTAAGACTTCTAAGAACACTAAATAGAGTATAACGGTCTATTTTGATGCCTTAGGAATGCTCAATTCTATGCATGGCAAGTTTTTCCATGTTTCGTGCATTTTGAACTTAACTTGGTCTATTGGCTTCTTTACCTAACGAAACGTTGTCCAAAAGCTAAACTAGCAAGTTAAGACTTCTAAGAACACTAAAAGAGTATAACGGTCTATTTTGATGCCTTAGGAATGCTCAATTCTATGCATGGCAAGTTTTTCATGTTTCGTGCAATTTTGAACTTAACTTGGTCTATTGGCTTCTTTACCTAACGAAACGATTGTCCAAAAGCTAAACTAGCAAGTTAAGACTTCTAAGAACACTAAATAGAGTATAACGGTTCCATTTTGATGCCTTAGGAATGCTCAATTCTATGCATGACAAGTTTTTCACGTTTCGTGCAATTTTGAACTTAACTTGGTCTATTGGCTTCTTTACCTAACGAAACGTTCCAAAAGCTAAACTAGCAAGTTAAGACTTCTAAGAACACTAAATAGAGTATAACGGTCCATTTTGATGCCTTAGGAATGCTCAATTCTATGCATGACAAGTTTTTCACGTTTCGTGCATTTTGAACTTAACTTGGTCTATTGGCTTCTTTACCTAACGAAACGTTCCAAAAGCTAAACTAGCAAGTTAAGACTTCTAAGAACACTAAATAGAGTATAACGGTCCATTTTGATGCCTTAGGAATGCTCAATTCTATGCATGGACAAGTTTTTCACATTTCGTGCCATTTTGAACTTAACTTGGTCTATTGGCTTCTTTACCTAACGAAACGTGTCCAAAAGCTAAACTAGCAAGTTAAGACTTCTAAGAACACTAAATAGAGTATAACGGTCTATTTTGATGCCTTAGGAATGCTCAATTCTATGCATGGCAAGTTTTTCATGTTTCGTGCAATTTTGAACTTAACTTGGTCTATTGGCTTCTTTACCTAACGAAACGTTGTCCAAAAGCTAAACTAGCAAGTTAAGACTTCTAAGAACACTAAATAGAGTATAACGGTCTATTTTGATGCCTTAGGAATGCTCAATTCTATGCATGGCAAGTTTTTCACTTTCGTGCATTTGAACTTAACTTGGTCTATTGGCTTCTTTACCTAACGAAACGATTGTCCAAAAGCTAAACTAGCAAGTTAAGACTTCTAAGAACACTAAATAGAGTATAACGGTCCATTTTGATGCCTTAGGAATGCTCAATTCTATGCATAGACAAGTTTTTCACGTTTCGTGCAATTTTGAACTTAACTTGGTCTATTGGCTTCTTTACCTAACGAAACGATGTCCAAAAGCTAAACTAGCAAGTTAAGACTTCTAAGAACACTAAAGAGTATAACGGTCTATTTTGATGCCTTAGGAATGCTCAATTCTATGCATGAAGTTTTTCACGTTTCGTGCAATTTTGAACTTAACTTGGTCTATTGGCTTCTTTACCTAACGAAACGTTGTCCAAAAGCTAAACTAGCAAGTTAAGACTTCTAAGAACACTAAATAGAGTATAACGGTCTATTTTGATGCCTTAGGAATGCTCAATTCTATGCATGGCAAGTTTTTCACATGTTTCGTGCATTTTGAACTTAACTTGGTCTATTGGCTTCTTTACCTAACGAAACGTTGTCCAAAAGCTAAACTAGCAAGTTAAGACTTCTAAGAACACTAAAGAGTATAACGGTCTATTTTGATGCCTTAGGAATGCTCAATTCTATGCATGGCAAGTTTTTCATGTTTCGTGCCATTTTGAACTTAACTTGGTCTATTGGCTTCTTTACCTAACGAAACGTTGTCCAAAAGCTAAACTAGCAAGTTAAGACTTCTAAGAACACTAAATAGAGTATAACGGTCTTTTGATGCCTTAGGAATGCTCAATTCTATGCATACAAGTTTTTCACGTTTCGTGCCATTTTGAACTTAACTTGGTCTATTGGCTTCTTTACCTAACGAAACGTTGTCCAAAAGCTAAACTAGCAAGTTAAGACTTCTAAACACTAAATAGAGTATACGGTCCATTTTGATGCCTTAGGAATGCTCAATTCTATGCATGGAAAGTTTTTCACGTTTCGTGCATTTTGAACTTAACTTGGTCTATTGGCTTCTTTACCTAACGAAACGATGTCCAAAAGCTAAACTAGCAAGTTAAGACTTCTAAGAACACTAAATAGAGTATAACGGTCCATTTTGATGCCTTAGGAATGCTCAATTCTATGCATGGAAAGTTTTTCACGTTTCGTGCATTTTGAACTTAACTTGGTCTATTGGCTTCTTTACCTAACGAAACGTGTCCAAAAGCTAAACTAGCAAGTTAAGACTTCTAAGAACACTAAATAGAGTATACGGTCTATTTTGATGCCTTAGGAATGCTCAATTCTATGCATGGCAAGTTTTTCACGTTTCGTGCATTTTGAACTTAACTTGGTCTATTGGCTTCTTTACCTAACGAAACGTTGTCCAAAAGCTAAACTAGCAAGTTAAGACTTCTAAGAACACTAAATAGAGTATAACGGTCTATTTGATGCCTTAGGAATGCTCAATTCTATGCATGGAAAGTTTTTCACGTTTCGTGCATTTTGAACTTAACTTGGTCTATTGGCTTCTTTACCTAACGAAACGATGTCCAAAAGCTAAACTAGCAAGTTAAGACTTCTAAGAACACTAAATAGAGTATAACGGTCTATTTTGATGCCTTAGGAATGCTCAATTCTATGCATGACAAGTTTTTCACGTTTCGTGCATTTTGAACTTAACTTGGTCTATTGGCTTCTTTACCTAACGAAACGATTGTCCAAAAGCTAAACTAGCAAGTTAAGACTTCTAAGAACACTAAATAGAGTATAACGGTCTATTTTGATGCCTTAGGAATGCTCAATTCTATGCATGGCAAGTTTTTCCATGTTTCGTGCAATTTTGAACTTAACTTGGTCTATTGGCTTCTTTACCTAACGAAACGTTGTCCAAAAGCTAAACTAGCAAGTTAAGACTTCTAAGAACACTAAATAGAGTATAACGGTCTATTTTGATGCCTTAGGAATGCTCAATTCTATGCATGGCAAGTTTTTCACGTTTCGTGCATTTTGAACTTAACTTGGTCTATTGGCTTCTTTACCTAACGAAACGTTGTCCAAAAGCTAAACTAGCAAGTTAAGACTTCTAAGAACACTAAATAGAGTATAACGGTCTATTTTGATGCCTTAGGAATGCTCAATTCTATGCATGGCAAGTTTTTCACGTTTCGTGCATTTTGAACTTAACTTGGTCTATTGGCTTCTTTACCTAACGAAACGTTGTCCAAAAGCTAAACTAGCAAGTTAAGACTTCTAAGAACACTAAATAGAGTATAACGGTCCATTTTGATGCCTTAGGAATGCTCAATTCTATGCATGGAAGTTTTTCACGTTTCGTGCATTTTGAACTTAACTTGGTCTATTGGCTTCTTTACCTAACGAAACGATGTCCAAAAGCTAAACTAGCAAGTTAAGACTTCTAAGAACACTAAATAGAGTATAACGGTCCATTTTGATGCCTTAGGAATGCTCAATTCTATGCATGGACAAGTTTTTCACGTTTCGTGCATTTTGAACTTAACTTGGTCTATTGGCTTCTTTACCTAACGAAACGATGTCCAAAAGCTAAACTAGCAAGTTAAGACTTCTAAGAACACTAAATAGAGTATAACGGTCTATTTTGATGCCTTAGGAATGCTCAATTCTATGCATGGCAAGTTTTTCACATGTTTCGTGCAATTTTGAACTTAACTTGGTCTATTGGCTTCTTTACCTAACGAAACGTTGTCCAAAAGCTAAACTAGCAAGTTAAGACTTCTAAGAACACTAAAAGAGTATAACGGTCTATTTTGATGCCTTAGGAATGCTCAATTCTATGCATGACAAGTTTTTCACATTTCGTGCAATTTTGAACTTAACTTGGTCTATTGGCTTCTTTACCTAACGAAACGTTGTCCAAAAGCTAAACTAGCAAGTTAAGACTTCTAAGAACACTAAATGAGTATAACGGTCTATTTTGATGCCTTAGGAATGCTCAATTCTATGCATACAAGTTTTTCACATTTCGTGCATTTTGAACTTAACTTGGTCTATTGGCTTCTTTACCTAACGAAACGATTGTCCAAAAGCTAAACTAGCAAGTTAAGACTTCTAAGAACACTAAATAGAGTATAACGGTCTATTTTGATGCCTTAGGAATGCTCAATTCTATGCATGGCAAGTTTTTCCATGTTTCGTGCAATTTTGAACTTAACTTGGTCTATTGGCTTCTTTACCTAACGAAACGTTGTCCAAAAGCTAAACTAGCAAGTTAAGACTTCTAAGAACACTAAATAGTATAACGGTCTATTTTGATGCCTTAGGAATGCTCAATTCTATGCATGGCAAGTTTTTCATGTTTCGTGCATTTTGAACTTAACTTGGTCTATTGGCTTCTTTACCTAACGAAACGTTGTCCAAAAGCTAAACTAGCAAGTTAAGACTTCTAAGAACACTAAATAGAGTATAACGGTCCATTTTGATGCCTTAGGAATGCTCAATTCTATGCATGACAAGTTTTTCACGTTTCGTGCATTTTGAACTTAACTTGGTCTATTGGCTTCTTTACCTAACGAAACGTTGTCCAAAAGCTAAACTAGCAAGTTAAGACTTCTAAGAACACTAAATAGAGTATAACGGTCCATTTTGATGCCTTAGGAATGCTCAATTCTATGCATGGAAAGTTTTTCACGTTTCGTGCATTTTGAACTTAACTTGGTCTATTGGCTTCTTTACCTAACGAAACGTGTCCAAAAGCTAAACTAGCAAGTTAAGACTTCTAAGAACACTAAATAGAGTATAACGGTCTATTTTGATGCCTTAGGAATGCTCAATTCTATGCATGACAAGTTTTTCACGTTTCGTGCATTTTGAACTTAACTTGGTCTATTGGCTTCTTTACCTAACGAAACGATGTCCAAAAGCTAAACTAGCAAGTTAAGACTTCTAAGAACACTAAATAGAGTATACGGTCTATTTTGATGCCTTAGGAATGCTCAATTCTATGCATGCGCAAGTTTTTCCGTTTCGTGCATTTTGAACTTAACTTGGTCTATTGGCTTCTTTACCTAACGAAACGTTGTCCAAAAGCTAAACTAGCAAGTTAAGACTTCTAAGAACACTAAAGAGTATAACGGTCTATTTTGATGCCTTAGGAATGCTCAATTCTATGCATGGCAAGTTTTTCATGTTTCGTGCATTTTGAACTTAACTTGGTCTATTGGCTTCTTTACCTAACGAAACGTTGTCCAAAAGCTAAACTAGCAAGTTAAGACTTCTAAGAACACTAAATAGAGTATAACGGTCCATTTTGATGCCTTAGGAATGCTCAATTCTATGCATGGAAAGTTTTTCACGTTTCGTGCATTTTGAACTTAACTTGGTCTATTGGCTTCTTTACCTAACGAAACGATTGTCCAAAAGCTAAACTAGCAAGTTAAGACTTCTAAGAACACTAAATAGAGTATAACGGTCCATTTTGATGCCTTAGGAATGCTCAATTCTATGCATGGAAGTTTTTCACGTTTCGTGCATTTTGAACTTAACTTGGTCTATTGGCTTCTTTACCTAACGAAACGTTGTCCAAAAGCTAAACTAGCAAGTTAAGACTTCTAAGAACACTAAATAGAGTATAACGGTCCATTTTGATGCCTTAGGAATGCTCAATTCTATGCATGACAAGTTTTTCACGTTTCGTGCATTTTGAACTTAACTTGGTCTATTGGCTTCTTTACCTAACGAAACGATGTCCAAAAGCTAAACTAGCAAGTTAAGACTTCTAAGAACACTAAATAGAGTATAACGGTCTATTTTGATGCCTTAGGAATGCTCAATTCTATGCATGGCAAGTTTTTCACATTTCGTGCAATTTTGAACTTAACTTGGTCTATTGGCTTCTTTACCTAACGAAACGTTGTCCAAAAGCTAAACTAGCAAGTTAAGACTTCTAAGAACACTAAAAAGTATAACGGTCTATTTTGATGCCTTAGGAATGCTCAATTCTATGCATGACAAGTTTTTCACATTTCGTGCAATTTTGAACTTAACTTGGTCTATTGGCTTCTTTACCTAACGAAACGTGTCCAAAAGCTAAACTAGCAAGTTAAGACTTCTAAGAACACTAAATAGAGTATAACGGTCTATTTTGATGCCTTAGGAATGCTCAATTCTATGCATGACAAGTTTTTCACATTTCGTGCAATTTTGAACTTAACTTGGTCTATTGGCTTCTTTACCTAACGAAACGTGTCCAAAAGCTAAACTAGCAAGTTAAGACTTCTAAGAACACTAAAAGAGTATACGGTCTATTTTGATGCCTTAGGAATGCTCAATTCTATGCATGCAAGTTTTTCCATGTTTCGTGCATTTTGAACTTAACTTGGTCTATTGGCTTCTTTACCTAACGAAACGTTGTCCAAAAGCTAAACTAGCAAGTTAAGACTTCTAAGAACACTAAATAGTATAACGGTCTATTTTGATGCCTTAGGAATGCTCAATTCTATGCATAGCAAGTTTTTCACGTTTCGTGCATTTTGAACTTAACTTGGTCTATTGGCTTCTTTACCTAACGAAACGTTGTCCAAAAGCTAAACTAGCAAGTTAAGACTTCTAAGAACACTAAATAGAGTATAACGGTCCATTTTGATGCCTTAGGAATGCTCAATTCTATGCATGACAAGTTTTTCACGTTTCGTGCATTTTGAACTTAACTTGGTCTATTGGCTTCTTTACCTAACGAAACGTTGTCCAAAAGCTAAACTAGCAAGTTAAGACTTCTAAGAACACTAAATAGAGTATAACGGTCCATTTTGATGCCTTAGGAATGCTCAATTCTATGCATGGACAAGTTTTTCACGTTTCGTGCATTTTGAACTTAACTTGGTCTATTGGCTTCTTTACCTAACGAAACGTGTCCAAAAGCTAAACTAGCAAGTTAAGACTTCTAAGAACACTAAATAGAGTATAACGGTCTATTTTGATGCCTTAGGAATGCTCAATTCTATGCATGACAAGTTTTTCACGTTTCGTGCATTTTGAACTTAACTTGGTCTATTGGCTTCTTTACCTAACGAAACGTTGTCCAAAAGCTAAACTAGCAAGTTAAGACTTCTAAGAACACTAAATAGAGTATACGGTCTATTTTGATGCCTTAGGAATGCTCAATTCTATGCATGGCAAGTTTTTCATGTTTCGTGCATTTTGAACTTAACTTGGTCTATTGGCTTCTTTACCTAACGAAACGTTGTCCAAAAGCTAAACTAGCAAGTTAAGACTTCTAAGAACACTAAATAGAGTATAACGGTCCATTTTGATGCCTTAGGAATGCTCAATTCTATGCATGGCAAGTTTTTCACGTTTCGTGCATTTTGAACTTAACTTGGTCTATTGGCTTCTTTACCTAACGAAACGTTGTCCAAAAGCTAAACTAGCAAGTTAAGACTTCTGAACACTAAATAGAGTATAACGGTCTATTTTGATGCCTTAGGAATGCTCAATTCTATGCATGGAAAGTTTTTCACGTTTCGTGCATTTTGAACTTAACTTGGTCTATTGGCTTCTTTACCTAACGAAACGATTGTCCAAAAGCTAAACTAGCAAGTTAAGACTTCTAAGAACACTAAATAGAGTATAACGGTCCATTTTGATGCCTTAGGAATGCTCATTCTATGCATGGACAAGTTTTTCACGTTTCGTGCATTTTGAACTTAACTTGGTCTATTGGCTTCTTTACCTAACGAAACGATGTCCAAAAGCTAAACTAGCAAGTTAAGACTTCTAAGAACACTAAATAGAGTATAACGGTCTTTTTGATGCCTTAGGAATGCTCAATTCTATGCATGGACAAGTTTTTCACGTTTCGTGCATTTTGAACTTAACTTGGTCTATTGGCTTCTTTACCTAACGAAACGATGTCCAAAAGCTAAACTAGCAAGTTAAGACTTCTAAGAACACTAAATAGAGTATACGGTCTATTTTGATGCCTTAGGAATGCTCAATTCTATGCATGGCAAGTTTTTCACGTTTCGTGCAATTTTGAACTTAACTTGGTCTATTGGCTTCTTTACCTAACGAAACGATTGTCCAAAAGCTAAACTAGCAAGTTAAGACTTCTAAGAACACTAAAAAGAGTATAACGGTCCATTTTGATGCCTTAGGAATGCTCAATTCTATGCATGACAAGTTTTTCACATTTCGTGCAATTTTGAACTTAACTTGGTCTATTGGCTTCTTTACCTAACGAAACGATGTCCAAAAGCTAAACTAGCAAGTTAAGACTTCTAAGAACACTAAATAGAGTATAACGGTCTATTTTGATGCCTTAGGAATGCTCAATTCTATGCATGACAAGTTTTTCACGTTTCGTGCAATTTTGAACTTAACTTGGTCTATTGGCTTCTTTACCTAACGAAACGTGTCCAAAAGCTAAACTAGCAAGTTAAGACTTCTAAGAACACTAAATAGAGTATAACGGTCTATTTTGATGCCTTAGGAATGCTCAATTCTATGCATGGCAAGTTTTTCCATGTTTCGTGCATTTTGAACTTAACTTGGTCTATTGGCTTCTTTACCTAACGAAACGTTGTCCAAAAGCTAAACTAGCAAGTTAAGACTTCTAAGAACACTAAAAAGTATAACGGTCTATTTTGATGCCTTAGGAATGCTCAATTCTATGCATGGCAAGTTTTTCACGTTTCGTGCATTTTGAACTTAACTTGGTCTATTGGCTTCTTTACCTAACGAAACGTTGTCCAAAAGCTAAACTAGCAAGTTAAGACTTCTAAGAACACTAAATAGAGTATAACGGTCCATTTTGATGCCTTAGGAATGCTCAATTCTATGCATGACAAGTTTTTCACGTTTCGTGCATTTTGAACTTAACTTGGTCTATTGGCTTCTTTACCTAACGAAACGTTCCAAAAGCTAAACTAGCAAGTTAAGACTTCTAAGAACACTAAATAGAGTATAACGGTCCATTTTGATGCCTTAGGAATGCTCAATTCTATGCAATAGAGTTTTTCACGTTTCGTGCATTTTGAACTTAACTTGGTCTATTGGCTTCTTTACCTAACGAAACGTGTCCAAAAGCTAAACTAGCAAGTTAAGACTTCTAAGAACACTAAATAGAGTATAACGGTCTATTTTGATGCCTTAGGAATGCTCAATTCTATGCATGACAAGTTTTTCACGTTTCGTGCAATTTTGAACTTAACTTGGTCTATTGGCTTCTTTACCTAACGAAACGTGTCCAAAAGCTAAACTAGCAAGTTAAGACTTCTAAGAACACTAAATAGAGTATAACGGTCTATTTTGATGCCTTAGGAATGCTCAATTCTATGCATGGCAAGTTTTTCCATGTTTCGTGCAATTTTGAACTTAACTTGGTCTATTGGCTTCTTTACCTAACGAAACGTTGTCCAAAAGCTAAACTAGCAAGTTAAGACTTCTAAGAACACTAAATAGAGTATAACGGTCTATTTTGATGCCTTAGGAATGCTCAATTCTATGCATGGCAAGTTTTTCACGTTTCGTGCATTTTGAACTTAACTTGGTCTATTGGCTTCTTTACCTAACGAAACGTTGTCCAAAAGCTAAACTAGCAAGTTAAGACTTCTAAGAACACTAAATAGAGCATAACGGTCCATTTTGATGCCTTAGGAATGCTCATTCTATGCATGGATAAGTTTTTCACGTTTCGTGCCATTTTGAACTTAACTTGGTCTATTGGCTTCTTTACCTAACGAAACGATTGTCCAAAAGCTAAACTAGCAAGTTAAGACTTCTAAGAACACTAAATAGAGCATAACGGTCTATTTTGATGCCTTAGGAATGCTCAATTCTATGCATGGACAAGTTTTTCACGTTTCGTGCATTTTGAACTTAACTTGGTCTATTGGCTTCTTTACCTAACGAAACGATGTCCAAAAGCTAAACTAGCAAGTTAAGACTTCTAAGAACACTAAATAGAGTATAACGGTCATTTTGATGCCTTAGGAATGCTCAATTCTATGCATGGACAAGTTTTTCACGTTTCGTGCATTTTGAACTTAACTTGGTCTATTGGCTTCTTTACCTAACGAAACGATGTCCAAAAGCTAAACTAGCAAGTTAAGACTTCTAAGAACACTAAATAGAGTATAACGGTCTATTTTGATGCCTTAGGAATGCTCAATTCTATGCATGCAAGTTTTTCACATGTTTCGTGCAATTTTGAACTTAACTTGGTCTATTGGCTTCTTTACCTAACGAAACGATTGTCCAAAAGCTAAACTAGCAAGTTAAGACTTCTAAGAACAAAAAGAGTATAACGGTCTATTTTGATGCCTTAGGAATGCTCAATTCTATGCATGACAAGTTTTTCACATTTCGTGCAATTTTGAACTTAACTTGGTCTATTGGCTTCTTTACCTAACGAAACGTGTCCAAAAGCTAAACTAGCAAGTTAAGACTTCTAAGAACACTAAATAGAGTATAACGGTCTATTTTGATGCCTTAGGAATGCTCAATTCTATGCATGACAAGTTTTTCACATTTCGTGCAATTTTGAACTTAACTTGGTCTATTGGCTTCTTTACCTAACGAAACGTGTCCAAAAGCTAAACTAGCAAGTTAAGACTTCTAAGAACACTAAATAGAGTATAACGGTCTATTTTGATGCCTTAGGAATGCTCAATTCTATGCATGGCAAGTTTTTCCATGTTTCGTGCATTTTGAACTTAACTTGGTCTATTGGCTTCTTTACCTAACGAAACGTTGTCCAAAAGCTAAACTAGCAAGTTAAGACTTCTAAGAACACTAAATAGTATAACGGTCTATTTTGATGCCTTAGGAATGCTCAATTCTATGCATGGCAAGTTTTTCATGTTTCGTGCATTTTGAACTTAACTTGGTCTATTGGCTTCTTTACCTAACGAAACGTTGTCCAAAAGCTAAACTAGCAAGTTAAGACTTCTAAGAACACTAAATAGAGTATAACGGTCCATTTTGATGCCTTAGGAATGCTCAATTCTATGCATGACAAGTTTTTCACGTTTCGTGCCATTTTGAACTTAACTTGGTCTATTGGCTTCTTTACCTAACGAAACGTTGTCCAAAAGCTAAACTAGCAAGTTAAGACTTCTAAGAACACTAAATAGAGTATAACGGTCTTTTGATGCCTTAGGAATGCTCAATTCTATGCATGGACAAGTTTTTCACGTTTCGTGCCATTTTGAACTTAACTTGGTCTATTGGCTTCTTTACCTAACGAAACGATGTCCAAAAGCTAAACTAGCAAGTTAAGACTTCTAAGAACACTAAATAGAGTATAACGGTCTATTTTGATGCCTTAGGAATGCTCAATTCTATGCATGGACAAGTTTTTCACGTTTCGTGCATTTTGAACTTAACTTGGTCTATTGGCTTCTTTACCTAACGAAACGATGTCCAAAAGCTAAACTAGCAAGTTAAGACTTCTAAGAACACTAAATAGAGTATAACGGTCCATTTTGATGCCTTAGGAATGCTCAATTCTATGCATGGACAAGTTTTTCACGTTTCGTGCATTTTGAACTTAACTTGGTCTATTGGCTTCTTTACCTAACGAAACGATGTCCAAAAGCTAAACTAGCAAGTTAAGACTTCTAAGAACACTAAATAGAGTAACGGTCTATTTTGATGCCTTAGGAATGCTCAATTCTATGCATGGCAAGTTTTTCCGTTTCGTGCAATTTTGAACTTAACTTGGTCTATTGGCTTCTTTACCTAACGAAACGTTGTCCAAAAGCTAAACTAGCAAGTTAAGACTTCTAAGAACACTAAATAGAGTATAACGGTCCATTTTGATGCCTTAGGAATGCTCAATTCTATGCATGACAAGTTTTTCACGTTTCGTGCATTTTGAACTTAACTTGGTCTATTGGCTTCTTTACCTAACGAAACGTTGTCCAAAAGCTAAACTAGCAAGTTAAGACTTCTAAACACTAAATAGAGCATAACGGTCCATTTTGATGCCTTAGGAATGCTCAATTCTATGCATGGAAGTTTTTCACGTTTCGTGCATTTTGAACTTAACTTGGTCTATTGGCTTCTTTACCTAACGAAACGATGTCCAAAAGCTAAACTAGCAAGTTAAGACTTCTAAGAACACTAAATAGAGTATAACGGTCCATTTTGATGCCTTAGGAATGCTCAATTCTATGCATGGACAAGTTTTTCACGTTTCGTGCATTTTGAACTTAACTTGGTCTATTGGCTTCTTTACCTAACGAAACGATGTCCAAAAGCTAAACTAGCAAGTTAAGACTTCTAAGAACACTAAATAGAGTATACGGTCTATTTTGATGCCTTAGGAATGCTCAATTCTATGCATGGCAAGTTTTCCATGTTTCGTGCATTTTGAACTTAACTTGGTCTATTGGCTTCTTTACCTAACGAAACGATGTCCAAAAGCTAAACTAGCAAGTTAAGACTTCCAAGAACACTAAAAGAGTATAACGGTCTATTTTGATGCCTTAGGAATGCTCAATTCTATGCATGGCAAGTTTTTCCATGTTTCGTGCAATTTTGAACTTAACTTGGTCTATTGGCTTCTTTACCTAACGAAACGTGTCCAAAAGCTAAACTAGCAAGTTAAGACTTCCAAGAACACTAAATAGTATAACGGTCTATTTTGATGCCTTAGGAATGCTCAATTCTATGCATACAAGTTTTTCATGTTTCGTGCAATTTTGAACTTAACTTGGTCTATTGGCTTCTTTACCTAACGAAACGTTGTCCAAAAGCTAAACTAGCAAGTTAAGACTTCTAAGAACACTAAAAGAGTATAACTCATTTTGATGCCTTAGGAATGCTCAATTCTATGCATGGCAAGTTTTTCATGTTTCGTGCAATTTTGAACTTAACTTGGTCTATTGGCTTCTTTACCTAACGAAACGATGTCCAAAAGCTAAACTAGCAAGTTAAGACTTCTAAGAACACTAAATAGAGTACGGTCTATTTTGATGCCTTAGGAATGCTCAATTCTATGCATGCAAGTTTTTCCATGTTTCGTGCAATTTTGAACTTAACTTGGTCTATTGGCTTCTTTACCTAACGAAACGATGTCCAAAAGCTAAACTAGCAAGTTAAGACTTCTAAGAACACTAAATAGAGTATAACGGTCTATTTTGATGCCTTAGGAATGCTCAATTCTATGCATGCAAGTTTTCCATGTTTCGTGCAATTTTGAACTTAACTTGGTCTATTGGCTTCTTTACCTAACGAAACGTTGTCCAAAAGCTAAACTAGCAAGTTAAGACTTCTAAGAACACTAAAAGAGTATAACGGTCTATTTTGATGCCTTAGGAATGCTCAATTCTATGCATGGCAAGTTTTTCACGTTTCGTGCAATTTTGAACTTAACTTGGTCTATTGGCTTCTTTTACGAAACGTGTCCAAAAGCTAAACTAGCAAGTTAAGACTTCTAAGAACACTAAATAGAGTATAACGGTCTATTTTGATGCCTTAGGAATGCTCAATTCTATGCATGCAAGTTTTTCCATGTTTCGTGCAATTTTGAACTTAACTTGGTCTATTGGCTTCTTTACCTAACGAAACGTTGTCCAAAAGCTAAACTAGCAAGTTAAGACTTCTAAGAACACTAAATAGAGTATACGGTCTATTTTGATGCCTTAGGAATGCTCAATTCTATGCATGGCAAGTTTTTCCATGTTTCGTGCAATTTTGAACTTAACTTGGTCTATTGGCTTCTTTACCTAACGAAACGATTCCAAAAGCTAAACTAGCAAGTTAAGACTTCTAAGAACACTAAAAAGTATAACGGTCCATTTTGATGCCTTAGGAATGCTCAATTCTATGCATGGCAAGTTTTTCCATGTTTCGTGCAATTTTGAACTTAACTTGGTCTATTGGCTTCTTTACCTAACGAAACGTGTCCAAAAGCTAAACTAGCAAGTTAAGACTTCTAAGAACACTAAATATAGTAAGGTCCATTTTGATGCCTTAGGAATGCTCAATTCTATGCATGCAAGTTTTCATGTTTCGTGCAATTTTGAACTTAACTTGGTCTATTGGCTTCTTTACCTAACGAAACGTTGTCCAAAAGCTAAACTAGCAAGTTAAGACTTCAAGAACACTAAAAGAGTATAACGGTCTATTTTGATGCCTTAGGAATGCTCAATTCTATGCATGGCAAGTTTTCACGTTTCGTGCAATTTTGAACTTAACTTGGTCTATTGGCTTCTTTACCTAACGAAACGTTGTCCAAAAGCTAAACTAGTTAAGACTTCTAAGAACACTAAATAGAGTATAACGGTCTATTTTGATGCCTTAGGAATGCTCAATTCTATGCATGGCAAGTTTTTCCATGTTTCGTGCAATTTTGAACTTAACTTGGTCTATTGGCTTCTTTACCTAACGAAACGTTGTCCAAAAGCTAAACTAGCAAGTTAAGACTTCTAAGAACACTAAATAGTATAACGGTCTATTTTGATGCCTTAGGAATGCTCAATTCTATGCATGGCAAGTTTTTCACGTTTCGTGCATTTTGAACTTAACTTGGTCTATTGGCTTCTTTACCTAACGAAACGATTGTCCAAAAGCTAAACTAGCAAGTTAAGACTTCTAAGAACACTAAATAGAGTATAACGGTCCATTTTGATGCCTTAGGAATGCTCAATTCTATGCATAGACAAGTTTTTCACGTTTCGTGCATTTTGAACTTAACTTGGTCTATTGGCTTCTTTACCTAACGAAACGTGTCCAAAAGCTAAACTAGCAAGTTAAGACTTCTAAGAAACACTAAATAGAGTATAACGGTCCATTTTGATGCCTTAGGAATGCTCAATTCTATGCATGAAAGTTTTTCACGTTTCGTGCCATTTTGAACTTAACTTGGTCTATTGGCTTCTTTACCTAACGAAACGATGTCCAAAAGCTAAACTAGCAAGTTAAGACTTCTAAGAACACTAAATAGAGTATAACGGTCCATTTTGATGCCTTAGGAATGCTCAATTCTATGCATGGAAGTTTTCACGTTTCGTGCATTTTGAACTTAACTTGGTCTATTGGCTTCTTTACCTAACGAAACGTTGTCCAAAAGCTAAACTAGCAAGTTAAGACTTCTAAGAACACTAAATAGAGTATAACGGTCTATTTTGATGCCTTAGGAATGCTCAATTCTATGCATGGAAAGTTTTTCACGTTTCGTGCCATTTTGAACTTAACTTGGTCTATTGGCTTCTTTACCTAACGAAACGATGTCCAAAAGCTAAACTAGCAAGTTAAGACTTCTAAGAACACTAAATAGAGTATAACGGTCTATTTTGATGCCTTAGGAATGCTCAATTCTATGCATGGCAAGTTTTTCCATGTTTCGTGCATTTTGAACTTAACTTGGTCTATTGGCTTCTTTACCTAACGAAACGATGTCCAAAAGCTAAACTAGCAAGTTAAGACTTCTAAGAACACTAAAAGAGTATAACGGTCTATTTTGATGCCTTAGGAATGCTCAATTCTATGCATGGCAAGTTTTCCATGTTTCGTGCATTTTGAACTTAACTTGGTCTATTGGCTTCTTTACCTAACGAAACGATGTCCAAAAGCTAAACTAGCAAGTTAAGACTTCTAAGAACACTAAAAGAGTATAACGGTCTATTTTGATGCCTTAGGAATGCTCAATTCTATGCATGGCAAGTTTTTCACATTTCGTGCAATTTTGAACTTAACTTGGTCTATTGGCTTCTTTACCTAACGAAACGTTGTCCAAAAGCTAAACTAGCAAGTTAAGACTTCTAAGAACACTAAATAGAGTATAACGGTCCATTTTGATGCCTTAGGAATGCTCAATTCTATGCATGACAAGTTTTTCACGTTTCGTGCAATTTTGAACTTAACTTGGTCTATTGGCTTCTTTACCTAACGAAACGTGTCCAAAGCTAAACTAGCAAGTTAAGACTTCTAAGAACACTAAATAGAGTATAACGGTCCATTTTGATGCCTTAGGAATGCTCAATTCTATGCATAAAAGTTTTTCACGTTTCGTGCAATTTTGAACTAACTTGGTCTATTGGCTTCTTTACCTAACGAAACGTTGTCCAAAAGCTAAACTAGCAAGTTAAGACTTCTAAGAACACTAAATAGAGTATAACGGTCCATTTTGATGCCTTAGGAATGCTCAATTCTATGCATGGCAAGTTTTTCACGTTTCGTGCCATTTTGAACTAACTTGGTCTATTGGCTTCTTTACCTAACGAAACGTGTCCAAAAGCTAAACTAGCAAGTTAAGACTTCTAAGAACACTAAATAAGTATAACGGTCTATTTTGATGCCTTAGGAATGCTCAATTCTATGCATGCAAGTTTTTCCATGTTTCGTGCCATTTTGAACTTAACTTGGTCTATTGGCTTCTTTACCTAACGAAACGTTGTCCAAAAGCTAAACTAGCAAGTTAAGACTTCTAAGAACACTAAAAAGTATAACGGTCTATTTTGATGCCTTAGGAATGCTCAATTCTATGCATGGCAAGTTTTTCATGTTTCGTGCCATTTTGAACTTAACTTGGTCTATTGGCTTCTTTACCTAACGAAACGATGTCCAAAAGCTAAACTAGCAAGTTAAGACTTCTAAGAACACTAAAAGAGTATAACGGTCTATTTTGATGCCTTAGGAATGCTCAATTCTATGCATGACAAGTTTTTCATTTCGTGCAATTTTGAACTTAACTTGGTCTATTGGCTTCTTTACCTAACGAAACGATGTCCAAAAGCTAAACTAGCAAGTTAAGACTTCTAAGAACACTAAATAGAGTATAACGGTCTATTTTGATGCCTTAGGAATGCTCAATTCTATGCATGGCAAGTTTTTCCATGTTTCGTGCATTTTGAACTTAACTTGGTCTATTGGCTTCTTTACCTAACGAAACGTTCCAAAAGCTAAACTAGCAAGTTAAGACTTCTAAAACACTAAATAGAGTATAACGGTCCATTTTGATGCCTTAGGAATGCTCAATTCTATGCATGACAAGTTTTTCACGTTTCGTGCATTTTGAACTTAACTTGGTCTATTGGCTTCTTTACCTAACGAAACGATGTCCAAAAGCTAAACTAGCAAGTTAAGACTTCTAAGAACACTAAATAGAGTAACGGTCTATTTTGATGCCTTAGGAATGCTCAATTCTATGCATGCAAGTTTTTCCGTTTCGTGCAATTTTGAACTTAACTTGGTCTATTGGCTTCTTTACCTAACGAAACGATGTCCAAAAGCTAAACTAGCAAGTTAAGACTTCTAAGACACTAAAAGAGTATAACGGTCCATTTTGATGCCTTAGGAATGCTCAATTCTATGCATGGACAAGTTTTTCACGTTTCGTGCCATTTTGAACTTAACTTGGTCTATTGGCTTCTTTACCTAACGAAACGTTCCAAAAGCTAAACTAGCAAGTTAAGACTTCTAAGAACACTAAATAGAGTATAACGGTCCATTTTGATGCCTTAGGAATGCTCAATTCTATGCATGGACAAGTTTTTCACGTTTCGTGCATTTTGAACTTAACTTGGTCTATTGGCTTCTTTACCTAACGAAACGATTCCAAAAGCTAAACTAGCAAGTTAAGACTTAAACACTAAATAGAGTATAACGGTCCATTTTGATGCCTTAGGAATGCTCAATTCTATGCATGACAAGTTTTTCACGTTTCGTGCAATTTTGAACTTAACTTGGTCTATTGGCTTCTTTACCTAACGAAACGTTTCCAAAAGCTAAACTAGCAAGTTAAGACTTCTAAGAACACTAAAAGAGTATAACGGTCTATTTTGATGCCTTAGGAATGCTCAATTCTATGCATGGCAAGTTTTCCATGTTTCGTGCATTTTGAACTTAACTTGGTCTATTGGCTTCTTACCTAACAAAAGCTAAACTAGCAAGTTAAGACTTCTAAGAACACTAAATAGTATAACGGTCTATTTTGATGCCTTAGGAATGCTCAATTCTATGCATGGCAAGTTTTTCATGTTTCGTGCATTTTGAACTTAACTTGGTCTATTGGCTTCTTTACCTAACGAAACGTTGTCCAAAAGCTAAACTAGCAAGTTAAGACTTCTAAGAACACTAATAGAGTATAACGGTCCATTTTGATGCCTTAGGAATGCTCAATTCTATGCATGGACAAGTTTTTCACGTTTCGTGCCATTTTGAACTTAACTTGGTCTATTGGCTTCTTTACCTAACGAAACGTTGTCCAAAAGCTAAACTAGCAAGTTAACTTCTAAGAACACTAAATAGAGTATAACGGTCCATTTTGATGCCTTAGGAATGCTCAATTCTATGCATGGACAAGTTTTTCTGTTTCGTGCATTTTGAACTTAACTTGGTCTATTGGCTTCTTTACCTAACGAAATGACGTCCAAAAGCTAAACTAGCAAGTTAAGACTTCTAAGAACACTAAATAGAGTATAACGGTCTATTTTGATGCCTTAGGAATGCTCAATTCTATGCATGCAAGTTTTCCATGTTTCGTGCATTTTGAACTTAACTTGGTCTATTGGCTTCTTTACCTAACGAAACGTGTCCAAAAGCTAAACTAGCAAGTTAAGACTTCCAAGAACACTAAAAGAGTATAACGGTCTATTTGATGCCTTAGGAATGCTCAATTCTATGCATGGCAAGTTTTTCATGTTTCGTGCAATTTGAACTTAACTTGTCTATTGGCTTCTTTACCTAACGAAACGTTGTCCAAAAGCTAAACTAGCAAGTTAAGACTTCCAAGAACACTAAAAAGTATAACGGTCTATTTGATGCCTTAGGAATGCTCAATTCTATGCATGGCAAGTTTTTCATGTTTCGTGCCATTTTGAACTTAACTTGGTCTATTGGCTTCTTTACCTAACGAAACGTTGTCCAAAAGCTAAACTAGCAAGTTAAGACTTCAAGAACACTAAATAGAGTATAACGGTCCATTTGATGCCTTAGGAATGCTCAATTCTATGCATAGACAAGTTTTTCATTTTCGTGCAATTTTGAACTTAACTTGGTCTATTGGCTTCTTTACCTAACGAAACGTTCCAAAAGCTAAACTAGCAAGTTAAGACTTCCAAGAACACTAAAAGAGTATAACGGTCTATTTTGATGCCTTAGGAATGCTCAATTCTATGCATGGACAGTTTTTCACGTTTCGTGCATTTTGAACTTAACTTGGTCTATTGGCTTCTTTACCTAACGAAACGATGTCCAAAAGCTAAACTAGCAAGTTAAGACTTCTAAGAACACTAAATAGAGTATAACGGTCTATTTTGATGCCTTAGGAATGCTCAATTCTATGCATGACGTTTTTCACGTTTCGTGCAATTTTGAACTTAACTTGGTCTATTGGCTTCTTTACCTAACGAAACGTGTCCAAAAGCTAAACTAGCAAGTTAAGACTTCTAAGAACACTAAATAGAGTATAACGGTCCATTTTGATGCCTTAGGAATGCTCAATTCTATGCATGAGTTTTTCACGTTTCGTGCCATTTTGAACTTAACTTGGTCTATTGGCTTCTTTACCTAACGAAACGATGTCCAAAAGCTAAACTAGCAAGTTAAGACTTCTAAGAACACTAAATAGAGTATAACGTCCATTTTGATGCCTTAGGAATGCTCAATTCTATGCATGGACAAGTTTTTCACGTTTCGTGCCATTTTGAACTAACTTGGTCTATTGGCTTTTTACCTAACGAAACGTTGTCCAAAAGCTAAACTAGCAAGTTAAGACTTCTAAGAACACTAAATAGAGCATAAATTTTGATGCCTTAGGAATGCTCAATTCTATGCATGGACAAGTTTTTCACGTTTCGTGCCATTTTGAACTTAACTTGGTCTATTGGCTTCTTTACCTAACGAAACGTTGTCCAAAAGCTAAACTAGCAAGTTAAGACTTCTAAGAACACTAAATAGAGTATAACGGTCCATTTTGATGCCTTAGGAATGCTCAATTCTATGCATGGACAAGTTTTTCACGTTTCGTGCCATTTTGAACTTAACTTGGTCTATTGGCTTCTTTACCTAACGAAACGTTGTCCAAAAGCTAAACTAGCAAGTTAGACTTCTAAGAACACTAAATAGAGTATAACGGTCCATTTTGATGCCTTAGGAATGCTCAATTCTATGCATGGACAAGTTTTTCTGTTTCGTGCATTTTGAACTTAACTTGGTCTATTGGCTTCTTTACCTAACGAAATGACGTCCAAAAGCTAAACTAGCAAGTTAAGACTTCTAAGAACACTAAATAGAGTATAACGGTCTATTTTGATGCCTTAGGAATGCTCAATTCTATGCATGGCAAGTTTTCCATGTTTCGTGCCATTTTGAACTTAACTTGGTCTATTGGCTTCTTTACCTAACGAAACGATGTCCAAAAGCTAAACTAGCAAGTTAAGACTTCCAAGAACACTAAAAGAGTATAACGGTCTATTTTGATGCCTTAGGAATGCTCAATTCTATGCGTGGCAAGTTTTTCCATGTTTCGTGCAATTTTGAACTTAACTTGTCTATTGGCTTCTTTACCTAACGAAACGTTGTCCAAAAGCTAACTAGCAAGTTAAGACTTCCAAGAACACTAAAAGAGTATAACGGTCTATTTGATGCCTTAGGAATGCTCAATTCTATGCATGGCAAGTTTTTCATGTTTCGTGCCATTTTAACTTAACTTGGTCTATTGGCTTCTTTACCTAACGAAACGTTGTCCAAAAGCTAACTAGCAAGTTAAGACTTCCAAGAACACTAAATGAGTATAACGGTCCATTTTGATGCCTTAGGAATGCTCAATTCTATGCATACAAGTTTTTCATTTTCGTGCAATTTTGAACTTAACTTGGTCTATTGGCTTCTTTACCTAACGAAACGTTGTCCAAAAGCTAAACTAGCAAGTTAAGACTTCTAAGAACACTAAAAGAGTATAACGGTCTATTTTGATGCCTTAGGAATGCTCAATTCTATGCATGGCAAGTTTTCCTGTTTCGTGCAATTTTGAACTTAACTTGGTCTATTGGCTTCTTTACCTAACGAAACGATTGTCCAAAAGCTAAACTAGCAAGTTAAGACTTCTAAGAACACTAAATAAGTATAACGGTCTATTTTGATGCCTTAGGAATGCTCAATTCTATGCATGCAAGTTTTTCCATTTCGTGCAATTTTGAACTTAACTTGGTCTATTGGCTTCTTTACCTAACGAAACGTTGTCCAAAAGCTAAACTAGCAAGTTAAGACTTCTAAGAACACTAAATAGTATAACGGTCTATTTTGATGCCTTAGGAATGCTCAATTCTATGCATGGCAAGTTTTTCACGTTTCGCCATTTTGAACTTAACTTGGTCTATTGGCTTCTTTACCTAACGAAACGATTGTCCAAAAGCTAAACTAGCAAGTTAAGACTTCTAAGAACACTAAATAGAGTATAACGGTCCATTTTGATGCCTTAGGAATGCTCAATTCTATGCATGACAAGTTTTTCACGTTCGTGCATTTTGAACTTAACTTGGTCTATTGGCTTCTTTACCTAACGAAACGATGTCCAAAAGCTAAACTAGCAAGTTAAGACTTCTAAGAACACTAAATAGAGTATAACGGTCCATTTTGATGCCTTAGGAATGCTCAATTCTATGCATGGAAGTTTTTCACGTTTCGTGCCATTTTGAACTTAACTTGGTCTATTGGCTTTTTACCTAACGAAACGATGTCCAAAAGCTAAACTAGCAAGTTAAGACTTCTAAGAACACTAAATAGAGTATAACGTCCATTTTGATGCCTTAGGAATGCTCAATTCTATGCATGGACAAGTTTTTCACGTTTCGTGCCATTTGAACTTAACTTGGTCTATTGGCTTCTTTACCTAACGAAACGTTGTCCAAAAGCTAAACTAGCAAGTTAAGACTTCTAAGAACACTAAATAGAGATAACATTTTGATGCCTTAGGAATGCTCAATTCTATGCATGGACAAGTTTTTCACGTTTCGTGCATTTTGAACTTAACTTGGTCTATTGGCTTCTTTACCTAACGAAACGTTGTCCAAAAGCTAAACTAGCAAGTTAAGACTTCTAAGAACACTAAATAGAGTATAACGGTCTATTTGATGCCTTAGGAATGCTCAATTCTATGCATGGAAAGTTTTTCCATGTTTCGTGCATTTTGAACTTAACTTGGTCTATTGGCTTCTTTACCTAACGAATTGATGTCCAAAAGCTAAACTAGCAAGTTAAGACTTCCAAGAACACTAAAGAGTATAACGTCTATTTTGATGCCTTAGGAATGCTCAATTCTATGCATGGCAAGTTTTTCATGTTTCGTGCATTTTGAACTTAACTTGGTCTATTGGCTTCTTTACCTAACGAAACGTTGTCCAAAAGCTAAACTAGCAAGTTAAGACTTCCAAGAACACTAAAAGAGTATAACGGTCTATTTTGATGCCTTAGGAATGCTCAATTCTATGCATGGCAAGTTTTTCAAGTTTCGCGCCATTTTGAACTTAACTTGGTCTATTGGCTTCTTTACCTAACGAAACATTGTCCAAAAGCTAAACTAGCAAGTTAAGACTTCTAAGAACACTAAATAGAGTATAACGGTCCATTTTGATGCCTTAGGAATGCTCAATTCTATGCATGACAAGTTTTTCACATTCGTGCATTTTGAACTTAACTTGGTCTATTGGCTTCTTTACCTAACGAAACGATGTCCAAAAGCTAAACTAGCAAGTTAAGACTTCTAAGAACACTAAATAGAGTATAACGGTCCATTTTGATGCCTTAGGAATGCTCAATTCTATGCATGGACAGTTTTTCACGTTTCGTGCATTTTGAACTTAACTTGGTCTATTGGCTTCTTTACCTAACGAAACGATGTCCAAAAGCTAAACTAGCAAGTTAAGACTTCTAAGAACACTAAATAGAGTATAACGGTCCATTTTGATGCCTTAGGAATGCTCAATTCTATGCATGGACAAGTTTTTCACGTTTCGTGCATTTTGAACTTAACTTGGTCTATTGGCTTCTTTACCTAACGAAACGTTGTCCAAAAGCTAAACTAGCAAGTTAGACTTCTAAGAACACTAAATAGAGTATAACGGTCTATTTTGATGCCTTAGGAATGCTCAATTCTATGCATGCAAGTTTTTCCATGTTTCGTGCATTTTGAACTTAACTTGGTCTATTGGCTTCTTTACCTAACGAATTGATGTCCAAAAGCTAAACTAGCAAGTTAAGACTTCCAAGAACACTAAAAGAGTATAACGGTCTATTTTGATGCCTTAGGAATGCTCAATTCTATGCATGGCAAGTTTTTCATGTTTCGTGCATTTTGAACTTAACTTGGTCTATTGGCTTCTTTACCTAACGAAACGTTGTCCAAAAGCTAAACTAGCAAGTTAAGACTTCTAAGAACACTAAAAGAGTATAATGGTCTATTTTGATGCCTTAGGAATGCTCAATTCTATGCAGGCAAGTTTTTCATGTTTCGTGCCATTTTAACTTAACTTGGTCTATTGGCTTCTTTACCTAACGAAACGTTGTCCAAAAGCTAAACTAGCAAGTTAAGACTTCTAAGAACACTAAATAGAGTATAACGGTCCATTTGATGCCTTAGGAATGCTCAATTCCATGCATGACAAGTTTTTCATTTTCGTGCAATTTTGAACTTAACTTGGTCTATTGCTTCTTTACCTAACGAAACGATGTCCAAAAGAAAACTAGCAAGTTAAGACTTCTAAAACACTAAATAGAGCATAACGGTCATTTTGATGCCTTAGGAATGCTCAATTCTATGCATGGACAAGTTTTTCACGTTTCGTGCATTTTGAACTTAACTTGGTCTATTGGCTTCTTTACCTAACGAAACGATGTCCAAAACTAAACTAGCAAGTTAAGACTTCTAAGAACACTAAATAGAGCATAACGGTCCATTTTGATGCCTTAGGAATGCTCAATTCTATGCATGGACAATTTTTCTGTTTCGTGCATTTGAACTTAACTTGGTCTATTGGCTCTTTACCTAACGAAACATGTCCAAAAGCTAAACTAGCAAGTTAAGACTTCCAAGAACACTAAATAGAGTATAACGGTCCATTTTGATGCCTTAGGAATGCTCAATTCTATGCATGACAAGTTTTTACGTTTCGTGCAATTTTGAACTTAACTTGGTCTATTGGCTTCTTTACCTAACGAAACGTTATCCAAAAGCTAAACTCAAGTTAAGACTTCTAAGAACACTAAAAGAGTATAACGGTCTATTTTGATGCCTTAGGAATGCTCAATATGCTGGCAAGTTTTCCATGTTTCGTGCAATTTTGAACTTAACTTGGTCTATTGGCTTCTTTACCTAACAAAACTAAACTAGCAAGTTAAGACTTCTAAGAACACTAAATAGAGTATAACGGTCTATTTTGATGCTTAGGAATGCTCAATTCTATGCATGCAAGTTTTTCCATGTTTCGTGCAATTTTGAACTTAACTTGGTCTATTGGCTTCTTTACCTAACAAACTTGTCCAAAAGCTAAACTAGCAAGTTAAGACTTCAAGAACACTAAAATAGTATAACGGTCTATTTTGATGCCTTAGGAATGCTCAATTCTGTGCATGACAAGTTTTTCACGTTTCGTGCATTTTGAACTTAACTTGGTCTATTGGCTTCTTTACCTAACGAAACATGTCCAAAAGCTAAACTAGCAAGTTAAGACTTCGAAGAACACTAAATAGAGTATAACGGTCCATTTTGATGCCTTAGGAATGCTCAATTCTATGCATGACAAGTTTTTCACGTTTCATGCAATGAACTTAACTTGGTCTATTGGCTTCTTTACCTAATGAAACGATGTCCAAAAGCTAAACTAGCAAGTTAAGACTTCTGAACACTAAATAGAGCATAACGGTCCATTTTGATGCCTTAGGAATGCTCAATTCTATGCATGGACAAGTTTTTCACGTTTCGTGCCATTTTGAACTTAACTTGGTCTATTGGCTTCTTTACCTAACGAAACGATGTCCAAAAGCTAAACTAGCAAGTTAAGACTTCTAAGAACACTAAATAGAGTATAACGGTCCATTTTGATGCCTTAGGAATGCTCAATTCTATGCATGGACAAGTTTTTCACGTTTCGTGCCATTTTGAACTTAACTTGGTCTATTGGCTTCTTTACCTAACGAAACGTGTCCAAAAGCTAAACTAGCAAGTTAAGACTTCCAAGAACACTAAATAGAGTATAACGGTCCATTTTGATGCCTTAGGAATGCTCAATTCTATGCATGACAAGTTTTTCACGTTTCGTGCAATTTTGAACTTAACTTGGTCTATTGGCTTCTTTACCTAACGAAACGTTGTCCAAAAGCTAAACTAGCAAGTTAAGACTTCTAAGAACCTAAAAGAGTATAACGGTCCATTTTGATGCCTAGGAATGCTCAATTCTATGCATGCAAGTTTTTCATGTTTCGTGCATTTTGAACTTAACTTGGTCTATTGGCTTCTTTACCTAACGAAACGTTGTCCAAAAGCTAAACTAGCAAGTTAAGACTTCTAAGAACACTAATAGAGTATAACGGTCCATTTTGATGCCTTAGGAATGCTCAATTCTATGCATGGACAAGTTTTTCACGTTTCGTGCCATTTTGAACTTAACTTGGTCTATTGGCTTCTTTACCTAACGAAACATTGTCCAAAAGCTAAACTAGCAAGTTAGACTTCTAAGAACACTAAATAGAGTATAACGGTCCATTTTGATGCCTTAGGAATGCTCAATTCTGTGCATGCGCAAGTTTTCCATGTTTCGTGCCATTTTGAACTTAACTTGGTCTATTGGCTTCTTTACCTAACGAAACATTGTCCAAAAGCTAAACTAGCGAGTTAAACTTCCAAGAACACTAAAAGAGTATAACGGTCTATTTTGATGCCTTAGGAATGCTCAATTCTATGCGTGAAGTTTTCCATGTTTCGTGCAATTGAACTTAACTTGGTCTATTGGCTCTTTACCTAACGAAACATTGTCCAAAAGCTAAACTAGCAGTTAAACTTCCAAGAACACTAAAAGAGTATAACGGTCTATTTTGATGCCTTAGGAATGCTCAATTCTATGCATGGCAAGTTTTCCATGTTTCGTGCAATTTGAACTTAACTTGTCTATTGGCTTCTTTACCTAACGAAACGTTGTCCAAAAGCTAAACTAGCAAGTTAAGACTTCTAAGAACACTAAATAGAGTATAACGGTCCATTTGATGCCTTAGGAATGCTCAATTCTATGCATAGACAAGTTTTTCATTTTCGTGCAATTTGAACTTAACTTGGTCTATTGCTTCTTTACCTAACGAAACGATGTCCAAAAGCTAAACTAGCAAGTTAAGACTTCTAAGAACACTAAATAGAGTATAAGTCTATTTTGATGCCTTAGGAATGCTCAATTCTATGCATGACAAGTTTTTCACGTTTCGTGCAATTTTGAACTTAACTTGGTCTATTGCTTCTTTACCTAACGAAACGATGTCCAAAAGCTAAACTAGCAAGTTAAGACTTCTAAGAACACTAAAAGAGTATAACGGTCTATTTTGATGCCTTAGGAATGCTCAATTCTATGCGTGGCAAGTTTTCCACGTTTCGTGCAATTTTGAACTTAACTTGGTCTATTGGCTTCTTTACCTAACGAAACGATGTCCAAAAGCTAAACTAGCAAGTTAAGACTTCTAAGAACACTAAATAGAGTATAACGGTCTATTTTGATGCTTAGGAATGCTCAATTCTATGCATGCAAGTTTTTCCATGTTCGTGCAATTTTGAACTTAACTTGGTCTATTGGCTTCTTTACCTAACGAAACGTTGTCCAAAAGCTAAACTAGCAAGTTAAGACTTCCAAGAACACTAAAAGAGTATAACGGTCTATTTGATGCCTTAGGAATGCTCAATTCTATGCATGGCAAGTTTTTCACGTTTCGTGCATTTTGAACTTAACTTGGTCTATTGGCTTCTTTACCTAACGAAACGTTGTCCAAAAGCTAAACTAGCAAGTTAAGACTTCTAAGAACACTAAATAGAGTATAACGGTCCATTTGATGCCTTAGGAATGCTCAATTCTATGCATGACAAGTTTTTCACATTTCGTGCAATTGAACTTAACTTGGTCTATTGGCTTCTTTACCTAACGAAACGATGTCCAAAAGCTAAACTAGCAAGTTAAGACTTCTAAGACAATAAATAGAGTATAACGGTCCATTTTGATGCCTTAGGAATGCTCAATTCTATGCATGGACAAGTTTTTCACGTTTCGGTGCATTTGAACTTAACTTGGTCTATTGCTTCTTTACCTAACGAAACATTGTCCAAAAGTAAACTAGCAAGTTAAGACTTCTAAGAACACTAAATAGAGTATAACGGTCCATTTGATGCCTTAGGAATGCTCAATTCTATGCATAGGCAAGTTTTTCACGTTTCGTGCATTTTGAACTTAACTTGGTCTATTGGCTTCTTTACCTAACGAACGTTGTCCAAAAGCTAAACTAGCAAGTTAAGACTTCTAAGAACACTAAATAGAGTATAACGGTCCATTTTGATGCCTTAGGAATGCTCAATTCTGTGCATGGACAAGTTTTTCACGTTTCGTGCATTTTGAACTTAACTTGGTCTATTGGCTTCTTTACCTAACAAACGTTGTCAAAAGCTAAACTAGCAAGTTAAGACTTCTAAGAACACTAAATAGAGTATAACGGTCCATTTGATGCCTTAGGAATGCTCAATTCTATGCATAGACAAGTTTTTCACATTTCGTGCAATTTTGAACTTAACTTGGTCTATTGGCTTCTTTACCTAAAAACGATGTCCAAAAGCTAAACTAGCAAGTTAAGACTTCTAAGAACACTAAATAGAGTATAACGGTCCATTTTGATGCCTTAGGAATGCTCAATTCTATGCATGGACAAGTTTTTCACGTTTCGTGCATTTGAACTTAACTTGGTCTATTGCTTCTTTACCTAACGAAACGTTGTCCAAAAGCTAAACTAGCAAGTTAAGACTTCCAAGAACACTAAATAGAGTATAACGGTCCATTTTGATGCCTTAGGAATGCTCAATTCTATGCATAGCAAGTTTTTCATGTTTCGTGCATTTTGAACTTAACTTGGTCTATTGCTTCTTTACCTAACGAAACGTTGTCCAAAAGCTAAACTAGCAAGTTAAGACTTCTAAGAACACTAAATAGAGTATAACGGTCCATTTTGATGCCTTAGGAATGCTCAATTCTATGCATGGACAAGTTTTTCACGTTTCGTGCCATTTTGAACTAACTTGGTCTATTGGCTTCTTTACCTAACGAAACGTTGTCCAAAAGCTAAACTAGCAAGTTAAGACTTCTAAGAACACTAAATAGAGTATAACGGTCCATTTTGATGCCTTAGGAATGCTCAATTCTATGCATGGACAAGTTTTTCACGTTTCGTGCCATTTTGAACTTAACTTGGTCTATTGGCTTCTTTACCTAACGAAATGACGTCCAAAAGCTAAACTAGCAAGTTAAGACTTCTAAGAACACTAAATAGAGTATAACGGTCTATTTTGATGCCTTAGGAATGCTCAATTCTATGCATGCGCAAGTTTTTCCATGTTTCGTGCCATTTTGAACTTAACTTGGTCTATTGGCTTCTTTACCTAACGAAACGATGTCCAAAAGCTAAACTAGCAAGTTAAGACTTCCAAGAACACTAAAAGAGTATAACGTCTATTTTGATGCCTTAGGAATGCTCAATTCTATGCATGGCAAGTTTTTCATGTTTCGTGCATTTTAACTTAACTTGTCTATTGGCTTCTTTACCTAACGAAACATTTCCAAAAGCTAAACTAGCAAGTTAAGACTTCTAAAACATAAATAGAGTATAACGGTCCATTTGATGCCTTAGGAATGCTCAATTCTATGCATAGACAAGTTTTTCATTTTCATGGAATTTGAACTTAACTTGGTCTATTGCTTCTTTACCTAACGAAACGATGTCCAAAAGCTAAACTAGCAAGTTAAGACTTCTAAGAACACTAAATAGAGTATAATAGTTATTTGATGCCTTAGGAATGCTCAATTTATGCATAGACAAGTTTTTCACGTTTCGTGCCATTTTGAACTAACTTGGTCTATTGGCTTCTTTACCTAACGAAACATTGTCCAAAGCTAAACTAGCAAGTTAAGACTTCTAAGAACACTAAATAGAGTATAAGGTCCATTTGATGCCTTAGGAATGCTCAATTCTATGCATAGACAAGTTTTTCACATTTCGTGCAATTTGAACTTAACTTGGTCTATTGGCTTCTTTACCTAACGAAACGATGTCCAAAAGCTAAACTAGCAAGTTAAGACTTCTAAGAACACTAAATAGAGTATAAGGTCCATTTTGATACCTTAGGAATGCAATTCTATGCATAGACAAGTTTTTCACGTTTCGTGCAATTTTGAACTTAACTTGGTCTATTGGCTTCTTTACCTAACGAAACGTTGTCCAAAAGCTAAACTAGCAAGTTAAGACTTCTAAGAACACTTAGAGTATAACGGTCCATTTTGATGCCTTAGGAATGCTCAATTCTATGCATAGACAAGTTTTTCACATTTCGTGCAATTTGAACTTAACTTGGTCTATTGGCTTCTTTACCTAACGAAACGATGTCCAAAGCTAAACTAGCATTTAAGACTTCTAATAACACTAAATAGAGTATAACGGTCCATTTTGATGCCTTAGGACTGCTAATTCTATGCATAGACAAGTTTTTCACGTTTCGTGCAATTTTGAACTTAACTTGGTCTATTGGCTTCTTTACCTAACGAAACGTTGTCCAAAGCTAAACTAGCAATTAAGACTTCTAAGAACACTAAATAGAGCATAACGGTCCATTTTGATGCCTTAGGAATGCTCAATTCTATGCATGGACAATTTTTCACGTTTCGTGCCATTTTGAACTTAACTTGGTCTTTGGCTTCTTTACCTAACGAAAAGATGTCCAAAAGCTAAACTAGCAGTTAAGACTTCTAAGAACACTAAATATAGTATAACGGTCTATTTTGATGCTTAGGAATGCTCAATTCTATGCATGCGCAAGTTTTTCCATGTTTCGTGCCATTTTGAACTAACTTGGTCTATTGGCTTCTTTACCTAACGAAACGTTGTCCAAAAGCTAAACTAGCAAGTTAAGACTTCCAAGAACACTAAAAGGTATAATGGTCTATTTTGATGCTTAGGAATGCTCAATTCTATGCATGGCAAGTTTTTCATGTTTGTGCATTGAACTTAACTTGGTCTATTGGCTTCTTTACCTAACGAAACATTGTCCAAAAGCTAAACTAGCAAGTTAAGACTTCCAAGAACACTAAATAGAGTATAACGGTCTTTGATGCCTTAGGAATGCTCAATTCTATGCATAGACAAGTTTTTCACATTTCGTGCAATTTGAACTTAACTTGGTCTATTGGCTTCTTTACCTAACGAAACGATGTCCAAAAGCTAAACTAGCAAGTTAAGACTTCTAAGAACACTAAATGAGTATAACGGTTATTTTGATGCCTTAGAATGCTCAATTCTATGCATAGACAAGTTTTTCACCTTTCGTGCAATTTTGAACTTAACTTGGTCTATTGGCTTCTTTACCTAACGAAACGATGTCCAAAAGCTAAACTAGCAAGTTTAAGACTTCTAAGAACACTAAATAGAGTATACGGTCTATTTTGATGCCTTAGGAATGCTCAATTCTATGCATGGCAAGTTTTTCATGTTTCGTGCATTTTGAACTAACTTGGTCTATTGCTTCTTTACCTAACGAAACGTTGTCCAAAAGCTAAGTAGCAATTAAGACTTCTAAGAACACTAAATAGAGCATAATGGTCCATTTTGATGCCTTAGGAATGCTCAATTCTATGCATGGACATATTTTTCACGTTTCGTGCCATTTTGAACTTAACTTGGTCTTTGGCTTCTTTACCTAACGAAACGATGTCCAAAAGCTAAACTAGCAGTTAAGACTTCTAGAACACTAAATATAGTATAACGGTCTATTTTGATGCTTAGGAATGCTCAATTCTATGCATGCAAGTTTTTCCATGTTTCGTGCCATTTTGAACAAACTTGGTCTATTGGCTTCTTTACCTAACGAAACGTTGTCCAAAAGCTAAACTAGCAAGTTAAGACTTCCAAGAACACTAAAAGGTATAATGGTCTATTTTGATGCTTAGGAATGCTCAATTCTATGCATGGCAAGTTTTTCATGTTTGTGCCATTTGAACTTAACTTGGTCTATTGCTTCTTTACCTAACGAAACATTGTCAAAAGCTAAACTAGCAAGTTAAGACTTCTAAGAACACTAAATAGAGTATAACGGTCCATTTTGATGCCTCGAATGCTCAATTCCATGCATAGACAAGTTTTTCACATTTCGTGCAATTTTGAACTTAACTTGGTCTATTGGCTTCTTTACCTAACGAAACGATGTCCAAAAGCTAAACTAGCAAGTTAAGACTTCTAAGAACACTAAATGAGTATAACGGTTATTTTGATGCCTTAGAATGCTCAATTCTATGCATAGACAAGTTTTTCACCTTTCGTGCATTTTGAACTTAACTTGGTCTATTGGCTTCTTTACCTAAAGAAACGTTGTCCAAAAGCTAAACTAGCAAGTTAAGACTTCCAAGAACACTAAAAGAGTATAACGGTCTATTTTGATGCCTTAGGAATGCTCAATTCTATGCATGGCAAGTTTTTCATGTTTCGTGTCATTTTGAACTTAACTTGGTCTATTGGCTTCTTTACCTAACGAAACGTTGTCCAAAAGCTAAACTAGCAAGTTAAGACTTCTACGAACACTAAAAAGTATAACGGTCCATTTTGATGCCTTAGGAATGCTCAATTCTATGCATAGACAAGTTTTTCACGTTTCGTGCCATTTTGAACCTAACTTGGTCTATTGGCTTCTTTACCTAACGAAACGTTGTCCAAAAGCTAAACTAGCAAGTTAAGACTTTAAACACTAAATAGAGCATAACGGTCTATTTTGATGCCTTAGGAATGCTCAATTCTATGCATGGATAAGTTTTTCACGTTTCGTGCCATTTTGAACTTAACTTGGTCTATTGGCTTCTTTACCTAACGAAACGATGTCCAAAAGCTAAACTAGCAAGTTAAGACTTCTAAGAACACTAAATATAGTATAACGGCTATTTTGATGCCTTAGGAACGCTCAATTCTATGCATGGACAAGTTTTCACGTTTCGTGCATTTTGAACTTAACTTGGTCTATTGGCTTCTTTACCTAACGAAACGATGTCCAAAAGCTAAACTAGCAAGTTAAGACTTCGCAGAACACTAAATAGAGTATAACGGTCTATTTTGATGCCTTAGGAATGCTCAATTCTATGCGTCGCAAGTTTTCCATGTTTCGTGCAATTTTGAACTTAACTTGGTCTATTGGCTTCTTTACCTAACGAAACGATGTCCAAAAGCTAAACTACAAGTTAAGACTTCCAAGAGCACAAAAAGAGTATAACGGTCTATTTTATGCCTTAGGAATGCTCAATTCTATGCATGGCAAGTTTTCCATGTTTCGTGCAATTTTGAACTTAACTTGGTCTATTGGCTTCTTTACCTAACGAAACGATGTCCAAAAGCTAAACTAGCAAGTTAAGACTTCTAAGAACACTAAATAGTATAACGTCTATTTTCATGCTTAGGAATGCTCAATTCTATGCATGCGACGTTTACCATGTTTCGTGCAATTTTGAACTTAACTTGGTCTATTGGCTTCTTTACCTAACGAAACGTTGTCCAAAAGCTAAACTAGCAAGTTAAGACTTCCAAGAACACTAAAAGAGTATAACGGTCTATTGGCTGCCTTAGGAATGCTCAATTCGATGCATGGCAAGTTTTCCATGTTTCGTGCCATTTTGAACTAACTTGGTCTATTGGCTTTTTACCTAACGAAACGTTGTCCAAAAGCTAAACTAGCAAGTTAAGACTTCTAAACACTAAATAGAGTATAACATTTTGATGCCTTAGGAATGCTCAATTCTATGCATGGACAAGTTTTTCACGTTTCGTGCCATTTTGAACTTAACTTGGTCTATTGGCTTCTTTACTAACGAAACGATGTCCAAAAGCTAAGCTAGCAAGTTAAGACTTCTAAGAACACTAAATAGAGTATAACGGTCATTTTGATGCCTTAGGAATGCTCAATTCTATGCATGCGCAAGTTTTCCATGTTTCGTGCAATTTTGAACTTAACTTGGTCTATTGGCTTCTTTACCTAAAGAAACGTTGTCCAAAAGCTAAACTAGCAAGTTAAGACTTCCAAGAACACTAAAAGAGTATAACGGTCTATTTTGATGCCTTAGAATGCTCAATTCTATGCATGGCAAGTTTTTCATGTTTCGTGCATTTTGAACTTAACTTGGTCTATTGGCTTCTTTACCTAACGAAACGTTGTCCAAAAGCAAACTAGCAAGTTAAGACTTCTAAACACTAAACAAGTATAACGGTCCATTTTGATGCCTTAGGAATGCTCAAACTATGCATAGACAAGTTTTTCACGTTTCGTGCCATTTTGAACTAACTTGGTCTATTGGCTTCTTCACCTAACGAAATGTTGTCCAAAAGCTAAACTAGCAAGTTAAGACTTTAAGAACACTAAATAGAGCATAACGGTCTATTTTGATGCCTTAGGAATGCTCAATTCTATGCATGGATAAGTTTTTCACGTTTCGTGCCATTTTGAACTTAACTTGGTCTATTGGCTTCTTTACCTAACGAAACGATGTCCAAAAGCTAAACTAGCAAGTAAGACTTCTAAGAACACTAAATAAGCATAACGGTCCATTTTGATGCCTTAGGAAGCTCAATTCTATGCATGGACAAGTTTTTCATGTTTCGTGCATTTTGAACTTAACTTGGTCTATTGGCTTCTTGACCTAACGAAACGATGTCCAAAAGCTAAGCTAGCAAGTTAAGACTTCGCAGAACACTAAATAGAGTAACGGTCTATTTGATGCCTTAGGAATGCTCAATTCTATGCGTCGCAAGTTTTCCATGTTTCGTGCAATTTTGAACTTAACTTGGTCTATTGGCTTCTTTACCTAACGAAACGATGTCCAAAAGCTAAACTACAAGTTAAGACTTCCAAGAACACTAAAAAGAGTATAACGGTCTATTTTATGCCTTAGGAATGCTCAATTCTATGCGTGGCAAGTTTTCCATGTTTCGTGCAATTTTGAACTTAACTTGGTCTATTGGCTTCTTTACCTAACAAAACGATGTCCAAAAGCTAAACTAGCAAGTTAAGACTTCTAAGAACACTAAATATAGTATAACGGTCTATTTTCATGCTTAGGAATGCTCAATTCTATGCATGCGGACGTTTACCACGTTTCGTGCAATTTTGAACTTAACTTGGTCTATTGGCTTCTTTACCTAACGAAACGTTGTCCAAAAGCTAAACTAGCAAGTTAAGACTTCCAAGAACACTAAAAAGAGTATAACGGTCTATTTTGATGCCTTAGGAATGCTCAATTCGATGCATGGCAGTTTTTCACGTTTCGCGCCATTTTGAACTTAACTTGGTCTATTGGCTTCTTTACCTAACGAAACATTGTCCAAAAGCTAAACTAGCAAGTTAAGACTTCTAAGAACACTAAAAGAGCATAACATTTTGATGCCTTAGGAATGCTCAATTCTATGCATGGACAAGTTTTTCACGTTTCGTGCCATTTTGAACTTAACTTGGTCTATTGGGTTCTTTACTAACGAAACGATGTCCAAAAGCTAAGCTAGCAAGTTAAGACTTCTAAGAACACTAAATAGAGTATAACAGTCTATTTTGATGCCTTAGGAATGCTCAATTCTATGCATGCGCAAGTTTTCCATGTTTCGTGCCATTTTGAACTTACTTGGTCTATTGGCTTCTTTACCTAACGAAACGATGTCCAAAAGCTAAACTAGCAAGTTAAGACTTCTAAGAAAACTAAAATGAGTATAACGGTCTATTTTGATGCCTTAGGAATGCTCAATTCTATGCGTGGCAAGTTTTCCATGTTTCGTGCAATTTTGAACTTAACTTGGTCTATTGGCTTCTTTACCAACGAAACGATGTCCAAAAGCTAAACTAGCAAGTTAAGACTTCCAAGAACACTAAAAAGAGTATAACGGTCTATTTTGATGCCTCAGGAATGCCAATTCTATGCGTGGCAAGTTTTCCATGTTTCGTGCAATTTTGAACTTAACTTGGTCTATTTGCTTCTTTACCTAACGAAACGTTGTCCAAAAGCTAAACTAGCAAGTTAAGACTTCTAAGAACACTAAATAGAGTATAATGGTCCACTTTGATGCCTTAGGAATGATCAATTCCATGCATAGACAAGTTTTTCACATTTCGTGCAATTGTGAACTTAACTTGGTCTATTGGCTTCTTTACCTAACGAAACGATGTCCAAAAGCTAAAATAGCAAGTTAAGACTCTTAAGAACACTAAATAGAGTATAACGGTCCATTTTGATGCCTTAGGAAAGCTCAATTCTATGCATGGACATGTTTTTCACATTTCTTGCCATTTTGAACTTAACTTGGTCTACTGGCTTCTTTACCTAACGAAACGATGTCCAAAATCTAAACTAGCAAGTTACAACTTCTAAGAACACTAAATAGAGTATAACGGTCCACTTTGATGCCTTAGGAATGCTTAATTCCATGCATAGACAAGTTTTTCACGTTTCGTGCCATTTTGAACCTAACTTGGTCTATTGGCTTCTTTACCTAACGAAACGTTGTCCAAAAGCTAAAATAGCAAGTCAAGACTTCCAAGAACACTAAAAAGAGTATAACGGTCTATTTTGATGCCTTAGGAATGCTCAATTCTATGCGTGGCAAGTTTTTCATGTTTCGTGCCATTTTAAACTTAAGTTGGTCTATTGGCTTCTTTACCTAACGAATTGATGTCCAAAAGCTAAACTAGCAAGTAAGACTTCCAAGAACACTAAAAGAGTATAACGGTCTATTTTGATGCCTTATGAGTGCTCAATTCTATGCATGGCAAGTTTTTCATGTTTTGTGTCATTTTGAACTTAACTTGGTCTATTGGCTTCTTTACCAAACGAAACGTTGTCCAAAAGCTAAACTAGCAAGTTAAGACTTCGAAGAACACTAAATAGAGTATAATGGTCCACTTTGATGCCTTAGGAATGCTCAATTCCATGCATAGACAAGTTTTTCATATTTCATGCAATTTGAACATAACCATGTCTATTAGATTCTTTACCTAACGAAAGATGTCCAAAAGCTAAACTAGCAAGTTAAGACTTCTACAACAATAAATAGAGCATAACGGTCCATTTTTATGCCTTAGGAATGCTCAATTCTATGCACGGACAAGTTTTTCACGTTTCGTGCCATTTTGAACTTAACTTACTCTATTGGCTTCTTTACCTAACGAAACGATGTCCAAAAGCTAAACTAGCAAGTTAAGACTTTTAAGAACACTAAATAGAGCATAACGTTCCATTTTGATGCCTTAGGAATGCTCAATTCTATGCATGGACAAGTTTTTCACGTTTCGTGCCATTCTGAACTTAACTTGTTCTATTGGCTTCTTTACCTAACGAAACGATGTCAAAAAGCTAAACTAGCAAGTTAAGACTTCTAAGAACACTAAATAGAAAATAACGGTCCATTTTGATGGCTTAGGAATGCTCAATTCTATGCATAGACAAGTTTTTCACGTTTCGTGCAATTTTGAACCTAAATTGGTCTATTGGCTTCTTTACCTAACGAAACGTTATCCAAAAGCTAAACTAGGAAGTTAAGACTTCCAAGAGCACTAAAAGAGTATAGCGATCTATTTTGATGCCTTAGGAATGCTCAATTCTATGCGTGGCAAGTTTTCCATGTTTCGTGCAATTTTGAACTTAAGTTGGTCTGTTGGCTTCCTTACCTAACAAAAGCTAAACTAGCAAGTTAATACTTCTAAGAACACTGAATATAGTATAACGGTCTATTTTGATTGCTTAGGAATGCTCAATTCTATGCATGCGCAAGTTTTTCATGTTTCGTGTCATTTTGAACTTAACTCGGTCTATTGGCTTGTTTACCTAACGAAACGTTGTCCAAAAGCTAAACTAGCAAGTTAAGACTTCTAAGAACACTAGATAGAGTATAACGGTCCATTTTGATGCCTTAGGAATGCTCAATTCTATGCATGGACAAGTTTTTCACGTTTCGTGCCATTTTGAACCTAACTTGGTCTATTGGCTTTTTACCTACCGAAACATTGTCCAAAAGCTAAACTAGCAAGTTAGACTTCTAAGAACACTAAATAGAGCATAACGGTCCATTTTGATGCCTTAGGAATGCTCAATTATATGCATGGACAAGTTTTTCACGTTTCGTGTCATTTTGAACTTAACTTGGTGTATTGGCTTCTTTACCTAACGAAATGACGTCCAAAAGCTAAGCTAGCAAGTTAAGACTTCTAAGAACCCTAAATAGAGTATAACGGTCTATTTTGATGCCTTAGGAATGCTCAATTCTATGCATGCGCAAGTTTTCCATGTTTCATGCCATTTTGAAATTAACTTGGTCTATTGGCTTCTTTACCTAAGGAAACGATGTCCAAAAGCTAAATTAGCGAGTTAAAACTTCCAAGAACACTAAAAAGAGTATAACGGTCTATTTTGATGCCTTAGGAATGCTCAATTCTATGCGTGGCAAGTTTTCCATGTTTCGTGCAATTCTGAACTTAACTTTGTCTATTGGCTTCTTTATCTAACGAAACGTTGTCCAAAAGCTGAACTAGCAAGTCAAGACTTCCAAGAACTCTAAAAGAGTATAACGGTCTATTTGGATGCCTTAGGAACGCTCAATTCTATGCGTGGCAAGTTTTTCATGTTTCGTGCCATTTTAAACTTATGTTGGTCTATTGGCTTCTTTACCTAACGAAATGTTGTCCAAAAGCTAAACTAGCAAGTTAAGACTTCGAAGAACACTAAATAGAGTATAACGGTCCACTTTGATGCCTTAGGAATGCTCAATTCCATGCATAGACAAGTTTTTCATATTTCATGCAATTGTGAACTTGACTTGGTCTATTAGCTTCTTTACCTAACGAAACGTTGTCCAAAAGCTAAACTAGGAAGTCAAGACTTCCAAGAACACCAAAAAGAGTATAACGGTCTATTTTGATGCCTTAGGAATGCTCAATTCTATGCGTGGCAAGTTTTCCTCGTTTCGTGCAATTTTGAACTTAACTTGGTCTATTGGCTTCTTTACCTAACGAAACGATGTCCAAAAGCTAAACTAGCAAGTTAAGACTTCTAAGAACACTAAATAGAGTATAATGGTCCACTTTGATGCCTTAGGAATGATCAATTCCATGCATAGACAAGTTTTTCACATTTCGTGCAATTGTGAACTTAACTTGGTCTATTGGCTTCTTTACCTAACGAAACGATGTCCAAAAGCTAAAATAGCAAGTTAAGACTCTTAAGAACACTAAATAGAGTATAACGGTCCATTTTGATGCCTTAGGAAAGCTCAATTCTATGCATGGACATGTTTTTCACATTTCTTGCCATTTTGAACTTAACTTGGTCTACTGGCTTCTTTACCTAACGAAACGATGTCCAAAATCTAAACTAGCAAGTTACAACTTCTAAGAACACTAAATAGAGTATAACGGTCCACTTTGATGCCTTAGGAATGCTTAATTCCATGCATAGACAAGTTTTTCACGTTTCGTGCCATTTTGAACCTAACTTGGTCTATTGGCTTCTTTACCTAACGAAACGTTGTCCAAAAGCTAAAATAGCAAGTCAAGACTTCCAAGAACACTAAAAAGAGTATAACGGTCTATTTTGATGCCTTAGGAATGCTCAATTCTATGCGTGGCAAGTTTTTCATGTTTCGTGCCATTTTAAACTTAAGTTGGTCTATTGGCTTCTTTACCTAACGAATTGATGTCCAAAAGCTAAACTAGCAAGTAAAGACTTCCAAGAACACTAAAAAGAGTATAACGGTCTATTTTGATGCCTTATGAGTGCTCAATTCTATGCATGGCAAGTTTTCATGTTTTGTGTCATTTTGAACTTAACTTGGTCTATTGGCTTCTTTACCAAACGAAACGTTGTCCAAAAGCTAAACTAGCAAGTTAAGACTTCGAAGAACACTAAATAGAGTATAATGGTCCACTTTGATGCCTTAGGAATGCTCAATTCCATGCATAGACAAGTTTTTCATATTTCATGCAATTATGAACATAACCATGTCTATTAGATTCTTTACCTAACGAGAAGATGTCCAAAAGCTAAACTAGCAAGTTAAGACTTCTACCAACAATAAATAGAGCATAACGGTCCATTTTTATGCCTTAGGAATGCTCAATTCTATGCACGGACAAGTTTTTCACGTTTCGTGCCATTTTGAACTTAACTTACTCTATTGGCTTCTTTACCTAACGAAACGATGTCCAAAAGCTAAACTAGCAAGTTAAGACTTTTAAGAACACTAAATAGAGCATAACGTTCCATTTTGATGCCTTAGGAATGCTCAATTCTATGCATGGACAAGTTTTTCACGTTTCGTGCCATTCTGAACTTAACTTGTTCTATTGGCTTCTTTACCTAACGAAACGATGTCAAAAAGCTAAACTAGCAAGTTAAGACTTCTAAGAACACTAAATAGAAAATAACGGTCCATTTTGATGGCTTAGAAATGCTCAATTCTATGCATAGACAAGTTTTTCACGTTTCGTGCAATTTTGAACCTAAATTGGTCTATTGGCTTCTTTACCTAACGAAACGTTATCCAAAAGCTAAACTAGGAAGTTAAGACTTCCAAGAGCACTAAAAAGAGTATAGCGATCTATTTTGATGCCTTAGGAATGCTCAATTCTATGCGTGGCAAGTTTTCCATGTTTCGTGCAATTTTGAACTTAAGTTGGTCTGTTGGCTTCCTTACCTAACAAAAGCTAAACTAGCAAGTTAATACTTCTAAGAACACTGAATATAGTATAACGGTCTATTTTGATTGCTTAGGAATGCTCAATTCTATGCATGCGCAAGTTTTTCATGTTTCGTGTCATTTTGAACTTAACTCGGTCTATTGGCTTGTTTACCTAACGAAACGTTGTCCAAAAGCTAAACTAGCAAGTTAATGACGGATCGAGTTTAACACAAGAGGGGGGGGTGAATTGTGTCCCCAAATTCCAATTGGAATCCCTTTTTCAATTTAAACAAATTAATGACAATTAACAAAGAAACCTCCACTAATGCAATTATCAACCTCAAGCAAATTATCAACACACAAGGGCAGAAAATCAGTTTTAATGCATGGTCTTGCAATGACCAAAATAGTTTAGGAAACAATTAAACACTTAGTCAATCAACATGCAAACAATGCAATGAACAAAAATTGACACAACGATTTATAGTAGTTCGGAGACCCTTCTCCTACGTCTACTACCTAGGTTCACCAACCTAGGATTTTCAACCTCCACTAAGGATGTGGTTTTCTCAAGAGCTCCACAAAACTCACAAAGGTTTTTAGGTCACCCTTGAAACTGAAGATTTCAAGACAATCTTCAAACTTTACAACCAAGGGTTTCTAAGAACTCCCTCAAACTTCAATGTTTGTAATATGCCCTAACAAAGGGACTTTCTCAATGGGTTTTTTAGCCAAGGTTCTCACAACTAGCACTAAGCTATTTAAGTGAAGAACTTTCAATAACAACAATCACACACTCACGGGTAGGATTTTCAAGTAGGTAAGGTGAGGTGATTTTGGGAGAAATAACACCTTGAGCTTAAGTGAAAGCACCCTCTCTTTGCAGCAGCAAAATGGTGAGAAGGCCTTGAGTAGTGGCTCAAGAAGAAGCTGGGATTTTAGTAGACAATGGATGCTTGAATGCTTGAAAGCTTTGAACAAAGTTCTCTCTTGATTGTAAATGCTTCTCCAAGTTGTATGAAAGGGAAGATCCTCTTTTAAAGGCAATTCTATCCTATGCTTGCAGCCATTGGATCAAACTTCAAGAGTTGATCTCTACCATCCATTGCAGCTCCTAATCTTGGTCATTGATGATTTGAGCAAACAAATCTCCACCATAGAGCATATAGACGTTGCACATGCTCCTTTTTTTAAGTCAAAAATTGCAAGCAAGAAAGTTGTCTTATGCACAACCATTTGATCAATGTATGTCTTCAAATCTTGACCATTCAAACTCTCTTTAATTCTCAGCCATGGATGTAGATTGTACTATGCCATCTTGTCCCTTCATTTTGAATCAAAGACTTCAAAAGTGATCCCTTAGTCAAGGATCTTGTTTGATTGCACCAACATAACTTTCTTGGTAGCACATGTCTTGAGTGAAAATGTCAAGGATCTTGTTTGATTGCACCAACCTAACTTTCTTGGTAGCACATGTCTTGAGTGAAAATGTCAAACAAGAATATATCACTAATGATAGAGAGGACAAGGTTTGTCTCATATGATTGAAAAGAGTTGTATCTCCATGAAGACCACAACCAATAGCCTCAATGTTTGATTCATTCAACTTGATTAAGTGCCTTAGTGGAAAGTTGGCAAATATAGGATTTTTCATAGTTTCCTAGAGCTTCAAGCTCATTCTTAGAAACTGGACTTCGACCACTCTTGAACATACTGAATTCTGAGCCATATGAGACCACAATGATGATTAACCTACAAGGAAATAGGAGGTAGAACTCCCCAATTGCATGTAAGCTCAAAGAGCTTCATATAGAGCGCATAGGTTAATTACATTAGAAAAACAACCCAGAAAATTCATATTACTGCATGATAAATCATTTTATATGTAGTAGAATGTCCATGTAAAATTTCATAACAATCGGAAATCGTTTGGTCACTCAACCAAGCAATTAGATCACTAATAGTAAAACCGATAAATTCTAAGTGTAAATTCAAAGTCATTTTGCAAACTCAGTGTAAATGACCTTTTATATTGAACTTTACTAAATCAAATATGTTCATAGTGATGAAACTAAGATGCACACGAAATTTCATTTAAATCGGAGTTCATTTGGTTCACCACGTTCACAAAGAACACATATGCACAAAATTAGGTAAAACCTAGTTTTGGCGGAATTTAAGCATATGACCAAATATATATGTGATGCACTTAATTTCTCATGATTATAGTCCTAGAACATATATTAAGCCTTCATGTGCATGTGGTTCAAGTTTCAAGTCATTTCGACCTAAGTTGGTTAAGATATGATAATTGGAAAATTAATGCTCTAACGTAGTTCATGTATGTTTGTTTTCAAAACTTAATTTCCAGCACTATCTCAAAAATATATAGTCATTTAAATTCAATTCATATAAATCAAATATTGCTTTAATGTTTCATTATCATTTATAAATGATTTAATATCATCAAAATTAGACATATAGGACCATAGGTCCAACAGTTAAGACTTCTAAGAACACTAGATAGAGTATAACGGTCCATTTTGATGCCTTAGGAATGCTCAATTCTATGCATGGACAAGTTTTTCACGTTTCGTGCCATTTTGAACCTAACTTGGTCTATTGGCTTTTTTACCTACCGAAACATTGTCCAAAAGCTAAACTAGCAAGTTAGACTTCTAAGAACACTAAATAGAGCATAACGGTCCATTTTGATGCCTTAGGAATGCTCAATTATATGCATGGACAAGTTTTTCACGTTTCGTGTCATTTTGAACTTAACTTGGTGTATTGGCTTCTTTACCTAACGAAATGACGTCCAAAAGCTAAGCTAGCAAGTTAAGACTTCTAAGAACCCTAAATAGAGTATAACGGTCTATTTTGATGCCTTAGGAATGCTCAATTCTATGCATGCGCAAGTTTTCCATGTTTCGTGCCATTTTGAAATTAACTTGGTCTATTGGCTTCTTTACCTAAGGAAACGATGTCCAAAAGCTAAATTAGCGAGTTAAAACTTCCAAGAACACTAAAAAGAGTATAACGGTCTATTTTGATGCCTTAGGAATGCTCAATTCTATGCGTGGCAAGTTTTCCATGTTTCGTGCAGTTCTGAACTTAACTTTGTCTATTGGCTTCTTTATCTAACGAAACGTTGTCCAAAAGCTGAACTAGCAAGTCAAGACTTCCAAGAACTCTAAAAAGAGTATAACGGTCTATTTGGATGCCTTAGGAACGCTCAATTCTATGCGTGGCAAGTTTTTCATGTTTCGTGCCATTTTAAACTTATGTTGGTCTATTGGCTTCTTTACCTAACGAAATGTTGTCCAAAAGCTAAACTAGCAAGTTAAGACTTCGAAGAACACTAAATAGAGTATAACGGTCCACTTTGATGCCTTAGGAATGCTCAATTCCATGCATAGACAAGTTTTTCATATTTCATGCAATTGTGAACTTGACTTGGTCTATTAGCTTCTTTACCTAACGAAACGTTGTCCAAAAGCTAAACTAGGAAGTCAAGACTTCCAAGAACACCAAAAAGAGTATAACGGTCTATTTTGATGCCTTAGGAATGCTCAATTCTATGCGTGGCAAGTTTTCCTCGTTTCGTGCAATTTTGAACTTAACTTGGTCTATTGGCTTCTTTACCTAACGAAACGATGTCCAAAAGCTAAACTAGCAAGTTAAGACTTCTAAGAACACTAAATATAGTATAACGGTCTATTTTGATGGCTTAGGAATGCTCAATTCTATGCATGCGTAAGTTTTCCATGTATCGTGCAATTTTGAACTTAACTTGGTCTATTGGCTTCTTTACCTAACGAAACGATGTCCAAAAGCTAAACTAGCAAGTTAAGACTTCTAAGAACACTAAATATAGTATAACGGTCTATTTTCATGGCTTAGGAATGCTCAATTCTATGCATGCGGACGTTTTCCATGTTTCGTGCAATTTTGAACTTAACTTGGTCTATTGGCATCTTTACCTAGCGAAACGTTGTCCAAAAGCTAAACTAGCAAGTTAAGACTTCTAAGAACACTAAATAGAGTATAACGGTCCATTTTGATGCCTTAGGAATGCTCATTCTATGCATGGCAAGTTTTTCACGTTTCGCGCCATTTTGAACTTAACTTGGTCTATTGGCTTCTTTACCTAACGAAACATTGTCCAAAAGCTAAACTAGCAAGCTAAGACTTCTACGAACACTAAATAGAGCATAACATTTTGATGCCTTAGGAATGCTCAATTCTATGCATGGACAAGTTTTTCACGTTTCGTGCCTTTTTGAACTTAACTTGGTCTATTGGCTTCTTTACCTAACGAAACGATGTCCAAAAGCTAAGCTAGCAAGTTAAGACTTCTAAGAACACTAAATAGAGTATAACGGTCTATTTTGATGCCTTAGGAATGCTCAATTCTATGCATGAGAAAGTTTTCCATGTTTCGTGCCATTTTAAACTTAAGTTGGTCTATTGGCTTCTTTACCTAACGAATTGATGTCCAAAAGCTAAACTTGCAAGTTAAGACTTCCAAGAACACTAAAAAGAGTATAACGGTCTGTTTTGATGCCTTATGACTGCTCAATTCTATGCATGGCAAGTTTTTCATGTTTTGTGTCATTTTGAACTTAACTTGGTCTATTGGCTTCTTTACCTAACGAAACGTTGTCCAAAAGCTAAACTAGCAAGTTAAGACTTCTACGAACACTAAAAAGAGTATAACGGTCTATTTTGATGCCTTAGGAATGCTCAATTCTATGCGTGGCAAGTCTTTCATGTTTCGTGCCATTTTAAACTTAACTTGGTCTATTGGCTTCTTTACCTAACGAAACGTTGTCCAAAAGCTAAATTAGCAAGTTAAGACTTCGAAGAACACTAAATAGAGTATAATGGTCCACTTTGATGCCTTAGGAATGCTCAATTCCATGCATAGACCTGTTTTTCATATTTCATGCAATTGTGAACATAACTTGGTCTATTAGCTTCTTTACCTAGTGAAACGATGTCCAAAAGCTAAACTAGCAAGTTAAGACTTCTATGAACAATAAATAGAGCATAACGGTCTTTGATGCCTTAGGAATGCTCAATTCTATGCGTGGCAAGTCTTTCATGTTTCGTGCCATTTTAAACTTAACTTGGTCTATTGGCTTCTTTACCTAACGAAACGATGTCCAAAAGCTAAATTAGCAAGTTAAGACTTCGAAGAACACTAAATAGAGTATAATGGTCCACTTTGATGCCTTACGAATGCTCAATTCCATGCATAGACCTGTTTTTCATATTTCATGCAATTGTGAACATAACTTGGTCTATTAGCTTCTTTACCTAGTGAAACGATGTCCAAAAGCTAAACTAGCAAGTTAAGACTTCTATGAACAATAAATAGAGCATAACGGTCCATTTTGATGCCTTAGGAATGCTCAATTCTATGCATGGACAAGTTTTTCACGTTTCGTGCCATTTTGAACTTAACTTACTCTATTGGCTTCTTTACCTAACGAAACGATGTCCAAAAGCTAAAATAGCAAGTTAAGACTTCTAAGAACACTAAATAGAGCATAACGGTCCATTTTGATGCCTTAGGAATGCTCAATTCTATGCATGGACAAGTTTTTCACGTTTCGTGCCATTCTGAACTTAACTTGGTCTATTGGCATCTTTACCCAACGAAACAATGTCCAAAAGCTAAACTAGCAAGTTAAGACTTCCAAGAACACTAAATAGAGTATAACGGTCCATTTTGATGCCTTAGGAATGCTCAATTCTATGCGTGGCAAGTTTTCCATGTTTCGTGCAATTTTGAACTTAACTTGGTCTGTTGGCTTCCTTACCTAACAAAAGCTAAACTAGCAAGTTAAGACTTCTAAGAACACTAAATATAGTATGACGGTCTATTTTGATGGCTTAGGAATGCTCAATTCTATGCATGCGCAAGTTTTCCATGTTTCGTGCCATTTTGAACTTAACTTGGTCTACTGGCTTCTTTACCTAACGAAACTTTGTCCAAAAGCTAAACTAGCAAGTTAAGACTTTCAAGAACACTAAAAAGAGTATAACGGTCTATTTTGATGCCTTAGGAATGCTCAATTCTGTGCATGGCAAGTTTTTCACGTTTCGTGCCATTTTGAACTTAACTTGGTCTACTGGCTTCTTTACCTAACGAAACATTGTCCAAAAGCTAAACTAGCAAGTTAAGACTTCGAAGAACACTAAATAGAGTATAACGGTCCACTTTGATGCCTTAGGAATGCTCAATTTCATGCATAGACAAGTTTTTCACATTTCATGCAATTGTGAACTTAACTTGGTCTATTGGCTTCTTTACCTAATGAAACGATGTCCAAAAGCTAAACTAGCAAGTAAAGACTTCTATGAACAATAAATAGAGCATAACGGTCCATTTTGATGCCTTAGGAATGCTCAATTCTACGCATGGACAAGTTTTTCACGTTTCGTGCATTTTGAACTTAACTTTTTATTGGCTTCTTTACCTAACGAAACGATGTCCAAAAGCTAAACTATCAAGTTAAGACTTCCAAGAACACTAAATAGAGCATAACGGTCCATTTTGATTCCTTAGGAATGCTCAATTCTATGCATGGACAAGTTTTTCACGTTTCGTGCCATTTGAACTTAACTTGGTCTATTGGCATCTTTACCTAACGAAACAATGTTCAAAAGCTAAACTAGCAAGTTAAGACTTCAAGAACACTAAATAGAGTATAACGGTCCATTTTGATGCCTTAGGAATGCTCAATTCTATGCATAGACAAGTTTTTCACGTTTCGTGCAATTTTGAACCTAACTTGGTCTATTGGCTTCTTTACCTAACGAAACGTTGTCCAAAAGCTAAACTAGCAAGTTAAGACTTCCAAGAACACTAAAAGAGTATAACGGTCGATTTTGATGCCTAGGAATGCTCAATTCTATGCATGGCAAGTTTTTCATGTTTCGTGCATTTTGAACTAACTTGGTCTATTGGCTTTTTACCTAACGAAACGTTGTCCAAAAGCTAAACTAGCAAGTTAAGACTTCTAAGAACACTAATAGAGTATAACGGTCCATTTTGATGCCTCAGGAATGCTCAATTCTATGTGGACAAGTTTTTCACGTTCGTGCCATTTTGAACTAACTTGGTCTATTGGCATCTTTACCTAACGAAACATTGTCCAAAAGCTAAACTAGCAAGTTAAGACTTCCAAGAACACTAAATAGAGCATAACGGTCCATTTTGATGCCTTAGGAATGCTCAATTATATGCATGGACAAGTTTTTCACGTTTCGTCATTTTGTACTTAACTTGGTCTATTGGCTTCTTTACCTACGAAATGACGTCCAAAAGCTAACTAGCAAGTTAAGACTTCTAAGAACATAAATAGAGTATAACGGCCTATTTTGATGCCTTAGGAATGCTCAATTCTATGCATGCGCAAGTTTTCATGTTTCGTGTCATTTTTAACTTAACTTGGTCTATTGGCTTCTTTACCTAACGAAACATTGTCCAAAAGCTAAACTAGCGAGTTAAAACTTCCAAGAACACTAAAAGAGTATAACGGTCTATTTCGATGCCTTAGGAATGCTCAATTCTATGCGTGGCAAGTTTTCCATGTTTCGTGCAATTCTGAACTTAACTTGTCTATTGGCTTCTTTACCTAACGAAACGTTGTCCAAAAGCAAAACTAGCAAGTCAAGACTTCCAAGAACACTAAAAAGAGTATAACGGTCTATTTTGATGCCTTAGGAATGCTCAATTCTATGCGTGGCAAGTTTTTCATGTTTCGTGCCATTTTGAACTTAACTTGGTCTATTGGCTTCTTTACCTAACGAAACGTTGTCCAAAAGCTAAACTAGCGAGTTAAACTTCCAAGAACACTAAAAAGAGTATAACGGTCTATTTTGATGCCTTAGGAATGCTCAACTCTATGCGTGGCAAGCATGCATGTGTTTCGTGCAATTTGAACTTAACTTGGTCTATTGGCTTCTTTACCTAACGAAACAATGTCCAAAAGCTAAACTAGCAAGTTAAGACTTTAAGAACACTAAATAGAGTATAACGGTCCATTTTGATGCCTTAGGAATGCTCAATTCTATGCATGGACAAGTTTTTCACGTTTCGTGCCATTTGAACTTAACTTGGTCTATTGGCTTCTTTACCTAACGAAACAATGTCCAAAAGCTAAACTAGCAAGTTAAGACTTCAAGAACACTAAATAGAGTATAACGGTCCATTTTGATGCCTTAGGAATGCTCAATTCTATGCATAGACAAGTTTTCACGTTTCGTGCATTTGAACTAACTTGGTCTATTGGCTTCTTTACCTAACGAAACGTTGTCCAAAAGCTAAACTAGCAAGTTAAGACTTCAAGAACACTAAATAGAGTATAACGGTCCATTTTGATGCCTTAGGAATGCTCAATTCTATGCATGGCAAGTTTTTCACGTTTCGTGCCATTTTGAACTAACTTGGTCTATTGGCTTCTTTACCTAACGAAACGTTGTCCAAAAGCTAAACTAGCAAGTTAAGACTTCTAAGAACACTATAGAGTATAACGGTCCATTTTGATGCCTTAGGAATGCTCAATTCTATGCATGGACAAGTTTTTCACGTTCGTGCCATTTTGAACCTAACTTGGTCTATTGGCTTCTTTACCTAACGAAACATTGTCCAAAAGCTAAACTAGCAAGTTAAGACTTCTAAGAACACTAAATAGAGCATAACGGTCCATTTTGATGCCTTAGGAATGCTCAATTCTATGCATGGACAAGTTTTTCACGTTTCGTGTCATTTTGAACTTAACTTGGTCTATTGGCTTCTTTACCTAACGAAAACGTCCAAAAGCTAAACTAGCAAGTTAAGACTTCTAAGAACACTAAATAGAGTATAACGGTCCTATTTTGATGCCTTAGGAATGCTCAATTCTATGCATGGCAAGTTTTCATGTTTCGTGCATTTTGAACTTAACTTGGTCTATTGGCTTCTTTACCTAACGAAACATGTCCAAAAGCTAAACTAGCAAGTTAAACTTCAAGAACACTAAAAGAGTATAACGGTCTATTTTGATGCCTTAGGAATGCTCAATTCTATGCATGGCAAGTTTTCATGTTTCGTGCAATTTGAACTTAACTTGGTCTATTGGCTTCTTTACCTAACGAAACGTTGTCCAAAAGCTAAACTAGCAAGTTAAGACTTCAAGAACACTAAAAGAGTATAACGGTCTATTTTGATGCCTTAGGTGCTAATGCTCAATTCTATGCGTGGCAAGTTTTCATGTTTCGTGCATTTTGAACTTAACTTGGTCTATTGGCTTCTTTACCTAACGAAACGTTGTCCAAAAGCTAAACTAGCAAGTTAAGACTTCAAGAACACTAAATAGAGTATAACGGTCCATTTTGATGCCTTAGGAATGCTCAATTCTATGCATGGACAAGTTTTTCGTTTCGTGCATTTGAACTTAACTTGGTCTATTGGCTTCTTTACCTAACGAAACGATGTCCAAAAGCTAAACTAGCAAGTTAAGACTTCTAAGAACACTAAATAGAGTATAACGGTCCATTTTGATGCCTTAGGAATGCTCAATTCTATGCATGGACAAGTTTTTCACGTTTCGTGCATTTTGAACTTAACTTGGTCTATTGGCTTCTTTACCTAACGAAACGATGTCCAAAAGCTAAACTAGCAAGTTAAGACTTCTAAGAACACTAAATAGAGTATAACGGTCCATTTTGATGCCTTAGGAATGCTCAATTCTATGCATGACAAGTTTTCACGTTTCGTGCATTTGAACTAACTTGGTCTATTGGCTTCTTTACCTAACGAAACGTTGTCCAAAAGCTAAACTAGCAAGTTAAGACTTCCAAGAACACTAAATAGAGTATAACGGTCCATTTTGATGCCTAGGAATGCTCAATTCTATGCATGGACAAGTTTTTCAGTTTCGTGCATTTTGAACTAACTTGGTCTATTGGCTTCTTTACCTAACGAAACGTTGTCCAAAAGCTAAACTAGCAAGTTAAGACTTCTAAGAACACTAAATAGAGTATAACGGTCCATTTTGATGCCTTAGGAATGCTCAATTCTATGCATGGACAAGTTTTTCACGTTTCGTGCCATTTTGAACTAACTTGGTCTATTGGCTTCTTTACCTAACGAAACGTGTCCAAAAGCTAAACTAGCAAGTTAAGACTTCTAAGAACACTAAATAGAGTATAACGGTCCATTTTGATGCCTTAGGAATGCTCAATTCTATGCAGGACAAGTTTTTCACGTTTCGTGCCATTTGAACTAACTTGGTCTATTGGCTTCTTTACCTAACAAAAACGTCCAAAAGCTAACTAGCAAGTTAAGACTTCTAAGAACACTAAATAGAGTATAACGGTCTATTTTGATGCCTTAGGAATGCTCAATTCTATGCATGGCAAGTTTTTCATGTTTCGTGCCATTTTGAACTTAACTTGGTCTATTGGCTTCTTTACCTAAAAACTTGTCCAAAAGCTAAACTAGCAAGTTAAGACTTCTAAGAACACTAAATAGAGTATAACGGTCTATTTTGATGCCTTAGGAATGCTCAATTCTATGCATGGCAAGTTTTCATGTTTCGTGCCATTTGAACTTAACTTGGTCTATTGGCTTCTTTACCTAACGAAACGTTGTCCAAAAGCTAAACTAGCAAGTTAAGACTTCAAGAACACTAAAAGAGTATAACGGTCTATTTTGATGCCTTAGGAATGCTCAATTCTATGCATGGCAAGTTTTTCATGTTTCGTGCCATTTGAACTTAACTTGGTCTATTGGCTTCTTTACCTAACGAAACGTCCAAAAGCTAAACTAGCAAGTTAAGACTTCAAGAACACTAAATAGAGTATAACGGTCCATTTTGATGCCTTAGGAATGCTCAATTCTATGACAAGTTTTCATTTCGTGCATTTGAACTTAACTTGGTCTATTGGCTTCTTTACCTAACGAAACGATGTCCAAAAGCTAAACTAGCAAGTTAAGACTTCTAAGAACACTAAATAGAGTATAACGGTCCATTTTGATGCCTTAGGAATGCTCAATTCTATGCATGGACAAGTTTTCACGTTTCGTGCATTTTGAACTTAACTTGGTCTATTGGCTTCTTTACCTAACGAAACGATGTCCAAAAGCTAAACTAGCAAGTTAAGACTTCTAAGAACACTAAATAGTATAACGGTCTATTTTGATGCCTTAGGAATGCTCAATTCTATGCATGCAAGTTTTTCACGTTTCGTGCATTTTGAACTTAACTTGGTCTATTGGCTTCTTTACCTAACGAAACGTTGTCCAAAAGCTAAACTAGCAAGTTAAGACTTCTAAGAACACTAAAAGAGTATAACGGTCTATTTTGATGCCTTAGGAATGCTCAATTCTATGCATGACAAGTTTTTCACGTTTCGTGCCATTTTGAACTTAACTTGGTCTATTGGCTTCTTTACCTAACGAAACATTGTCCAAAAGCTAAACTAGCAAGTTAAGACTTCTAAGAACACTAAATAGAGTATAACGGTCCATTTGATGCCTTAGGAATGCTCAATTCTATGCATAGACAAGTTTTTCACGTTTCGTGCATTTTGAACTTAACTTGGTCTATTGGCTTCTTTACCTAACGAAACGATGTCCAAAAGCTAAACTAGCAAGTTAAGACTTCTAGAACACTAAATAGAGATAACGGTCCATTTTGATGCCTTAGGAATGCTCAATTCTATGCATGGACAAGTTTTTCACGTTTCGTGCCATTTTGAACTTAACTTCTATTGGCTTCTTTACCTAACGAAACGATGTCCAAAAGCTAAACTAGCAAGTTAAGACTTCTAAGAACACTAAATAGAGCATAACGGTCCATTTTGATGCCTTAGGAATGCTCAATTCTACGCATGGACAAGTTTTTCACGTTTCGTGCCATTTGAACTTAACTTGGTCTATTGGCTTCTTTACCTAACGAAACGATGTCCAAAAGCTAAACTAGCAAGTTAAGACTTCTAAGAACACTAAATAGAGTATAACGGTCCATTTTGATGCCTTAGGAATGCTCAATTCTATGCATGGACAAGTTTTTCACGTTTCGTGCATTTTGAACTAACTTGGTCTATTGGCTTCTTTACCTAACGAAACGTTGTCCAAAAGCTAAACTAGCAAGTTAAGACTTCCAAGAACACTAAATAGAGTATAACGGTCATTTTGATGCCTTAGGAATGCTCAATTCTATGCATGGACAAGTTTTTCAGTTTCGTGCATTTTGAACTTAACTTGGTCTATTGGCTTCTTTACCTAACGAAACGATGTCCAAAAGCTAAACTAGCAAGTTAAGACTTCCAAGAACACTAAATAGAGTATAACGGTCCATTTTGATGCCTTAGGAATGCTCAATTCTATGCATGGACAAGTTTTTCACGTTTCGTGCATTTTGAACTAACTTGGTCTATTGGCTTCTTTACCTAACGAAACGTTGTCCAAAAGCTAGCAAGTTAAGACTTCAAGAACACTAAATAGAGTATAACGGTCATTTTGATGCCTTAGGAATGCTCAATTCTATGCATGGCAAGTTTTTCATTTCGTGTCATTTTGAACTTAACTTGGTCTATTGGCTTTACCTAACGAAACGTTGTCCAAAAGCTAAACTAGCAAGTTAAGACTTCTAAGAACACTAAATAGAGTATAACGGTCATTTTGATGCCTTAGGAATGCTCAATTCTATGCATGGCAAGTTTTTCACGTTTCGTGCCATTTTGAACTTAACTTGGTCTATTGGCTTCTTTACCTAACGAAAACGTCCAAAAGCTAAACTAGCAAGTTAAGACTTCTAAGAACACTAAATAGAGTATAACGGTCTATTTTGATGCCTTAGGAATGCTCAATTCTATGCATGGCAAGTTTTCCAGTTTCGTCATTTTGAACTTAACTTGGTCTATTGGCTTCTTTACCTAACGAAACGTTGTCCAAAAGCTAAACTAGCAAGTTAAGACTTCAAGAACACTAAATAGAGTATAACGGTTATTTGATGCCTTAGGAATGCTCAATTCTATGCATGGCAAGTTTTCATGTTTCGTGCAATTTTGAACTTAACTTGGTCTATTGGCTTCTTTACCTAACGAAACATTGTCCAAAAGCTAAACTAGCAAGTTAAGACTTCAAAACACTAAAAGAGTATAACGGTCATTTTGATGCCTTAGGAATGCTCAATTCTATGCATGCAAGTTTTCACGTTTCGTGCCATTTTGAACTTAACTTGGTCTATTGGCTTCTTTACCTAACGAAACATGTCCAAAAGCTAAACTAGCAAGTTAAGACTTCTAAGAACACTAAATAGAGCATAACGGTCCATTTTGATGCCTTAGGAATGCTCAATTCTATGCATGGACAAGTTTTTCACGTTTCGTGCCATTTTGAACTTAACTTGGTCTATTGGCTTCTTTACCTAACGAAACGATGTCCAAAAGCTAAACTAGCAAGTTAAGACTTTAAGAACACTAAATATAGATAACGGTCCATTTTGATGCCTTAGGAATGCTCAATTCTATGCATGGACAAGTTTTTCACGTTTCGTGCCATTTTGAACTTAACTTGGTCTATTGGCTTCTTTACCTAACGAAACGATGTCCAAAAGCTAAACTAGCAAGTTAAGACTTCTAAGAACACTAAATAGAGTATAACGGTCCATTTTGATGCCTTAGGAATGCTCAATTCTATGCATGGACAAGTTTTTCACGTTTCGTGCCATTTGAACTTAACTTGGTCTATTGGCTTCTTTACCTAACGAAACGATGTCCAAAAGCTAAACTAGCAAGTTAAGACTTCTAAGAACACTAAATAGAGTATAACGGTCCATTTTGATGCCTTAGGAATGCTCAATTCTATGCATGGACAAGTTTTTCACGTTTCGTGCATTTGAACTAACTTGGTCTATTGGCTTCTTTACCTAACGAAACGTTGTCCAAAAGCTAAACTAGCAAGTTAAGACTTCAAGAACACTAAATAGAGTATAACGGTCTATTTTGATGCCTTAGGAATGCTCAATTCTATGCATGGCAAGTTTTCACGTTTCGTGCATTTTGAACTTAACTTGGTCTATTGGCTTCTTTACCTAACGAAACGTTGTCCAAAAGCTAAACTAGCAAGTTAAGACTTCCAAGAACACTAAATAGAGTAACGGTCCATTTTGATGCCTTAGGAATGCTCAATTCTATGCATGGACAAGTTTTTCACGTTTCGTGCCATTTGAACTTAACTTGGTCTATTGGCTTCTTTACCTAACGAAACGATGTCCAAAAGCTAAACTAGCAAGTTAAGACTTCAAGAACACTAAAAGAGTATAACGGTCCATTTTGATGCCTTAGGAATGCTCAATTCTATGCATGGCAAGTTTTTCACGTTTCGTGCCATTTTGAACTTAACTTGGTCTATTGGCTTCTTTACCTAACGAAACATGTCCAAAAGCTAAACTAGCAAGTTAAGACTTCTAAGAACACTAAATAGAGTATAACGGTCCATTTTGATGCCTTAGGAATGCTCAATTCTATGCATGGACAAGTTTTTCACGTTTCGTGCATTTGAACTTAACTTGGTCTATTGGCTTTACCTAACAACAATTGCAAAAGCTAAACTAGCAAGTTAAGACTTCTAAGAACACTAAATAGAGTATAACGGTCCATTTTGATGCCTTAGGAATGCTCAATTCTATGCATGGACAAGTTTTTCACGTTTCGTGCCATTTTGAACTTAACTTGGTCTATTGGCTTCTTTACCTAACGAAACGATGTCCAAAAGCTAAACTAGCAAGTTAAGACTTCTAAGAACACTAAATAGAGTATAACGGTCCATTTTGATGCCTTAGGAATGCTCAATTCTATGCATGGACAAGTTTTCCGTTTCGTGCCATTTGAACTTAACTTGGTCTATTGGCTTCTTTACCTAACGAAAACGTCCAAAAGCTAAACTAGCAAGTTAAGACTTCTAAGAACACTAAATAGAGTATAACGGTCTATTTTGATGCCTTAGGAATGCTCAATTCTATGCATGACAAGTTTTCATGTTTCGTGCCATTTTGAACTTAACTTGGTCTATTGGCTTCTTTACCTAACGAAACGATGTCCAAAAGCTAAACTAGCAAGTTAAGACTTCAAGAACACTAAAAGAGTATAACGGTTATTTTGATGCCTTAGGAATGCTCAATTCTATGCATGGCAAGTTTTCATGTCGTGTGCCATTTGAACTTAACTTGGTCTATTGGCTTCTTTACCTAACGAAACGTTGTCCAAAAGCTAAACTAGCAAGTTAAGACTTCTAAGAACACTAAATAGAGTATAACGGTCCATTTTGATGCCTTAGGAATGCTCAATTCTATGCATGGACAAGTTTTTCACGTTTCGTGCATTTGAACTTAACTTGGTCTATTGGCTTCTTTACCTAACGAAACGATGTCCAAAAGCTAAACTAGCAAGTTAAGACTTCTAAGAACACTAAATAGAGTATAACGGTCCATTTTGATGCCTTAGGAATGCTCAATTCTATGCATGGACAAGTTTTTCACGTTTCGTGCCATTTGAACTAACTTGGTCTATTGGCTTCTTTACCTAACGAAACGTTGTCCAAAAGCTAAACTAGCAAGTTAAGACTTCTAAGAACACTAAATAGAGTATAACGGTCATTTTGATGCCTTAGGAATGCTCAATTCTATGCATGGACAAGTTTTTCACGTTTCGTGCATTTTGAACTTAACTTGGTCTATTGGCTTTACCTAACGAAACGTTGTCCAAAAGCTAAACTAGCAAGTTAAGACTTCTAAGAACACTAAATAGAGTATAACGCGTCTATTTTGATGCCTTAGGAATGCTCAATTCTATGCATGACAAGTTTTTCACGTTTCGTGCATTTTGAACTTAACTTGGTCTATTGGCTTCTTTACCTAACGAAACGTTGTCCAAAAGCTAAACTAGCAAGTTAAGACTTCTAAGAACACTAAATAGAGTATAACGGTCATTTTGATGCCTTAGGAATGCTCAATTCTGCATGGCAAGTTTTTCACGTTTCGTGCCATTTGAACTTAACTTGGTCTATTGGCTTCTTTACCTAACGAAACGTTGTCCAAAAGCTAAACTAGCAAGTTAAGACTTCTAAGAACACTAAATAGAGTATAACGGTCCATTTTGATGCCTTAGGAATGCTCAATTCTATGCATGGACAAGTTTTTCACATTTCGTGCCATTTTGAACTTAACTTGGTCTATTGGCTTCTTTACCTAACGAAAACGTCCAAAAGCTAAACTAGCAAGTTAAGACTTCTAAGAACACTAAATAGAGTATAACGGTATTTTGATGCCTTAGGAATGCTCAATTCTATGCATGGAAGTTTTCATGTTTCGTGCCATTTTGAACTTAACTTGGTCTATTGGCTTCTTTACCTAACGAAACGATGTCCAAAAGCTAAACTAGCAAGTTAAGACTTCAAGAACACTAAAAGAGTATAACGGTCATTTTGATGCCTTAGGAATGCTCAATTCTATGCATGCAAGTTTTTCACGTTTCGTGCATTTTGAACTTAACTTGGTCTATTGGCTTCTTTACCTAACGAAACGTGTCCAAAAGCTAAACTAGCAAGTTAAGACTTCTAAGAACACTAAAAGAGTATAACGGTCTATTTTGATGCCTTAGGAATGCTCAATTCTATGCATGCAAGTTTTTCACGTTTCGTGCCATTTTGAACTTAACTTGGTCTATTGGCTTCTTTACCTAACGAAACTTGTCCAAAAGCTAAACTAGCAAGTTAAGACTTCTAAGAACACTAAATAGAGTATAACGGTCCATTTTGATGCCTTAGGAATGCTCAATTCTATGCATGGACAAGTTTTTCACGTTTCGTGCATTTGAACTTAACTTGGTCTATTGGCTTCTTTACCTAACGAAACGTTGCAAAAGCTAAACTAGCAAGTTAAGACTTCTAAGAACACTAAATAGAGTATAACGGTCCATTTTGATGCCTTAGGAATGCTCAATTCTATGCATGGACAAGTTTTTCACGTTTCGTGCCATTTTGAACTTAACTTGGTCTATTGGCTTCTTTACCTAACGAAACGATGTCCAAAAGCTAAACTAGCAAGTTAAGACTTCTAAGAACACTAAATAGAGTATAACGGTCCATTTTGATGCCTTAGGAATGCTCAATTCTATGCATGGACAAGTTTTTCACGTTTCGTGCCATTTGAACTTAACTTGGTCTATTGGCTTCTTTACCTAACGAAAACGTCCAAAAGCTAAACTAGCAAGTTAAGACTTCTAAGAACACTAAATAGAGCATAACGGTCCATTTTGATGCCTTAGGAATGCTCAATTCTATGCATGGACAAGTTTTCACGTTTCGTGCCATTTTGAACTTAACTTGGTCTATTGGCTTCTTTACCTAACGAAACGATGTCCAAAAGCTAAACTAGCAAGTTAAGACTTCAAGAACACTAAAAGAGTATAACGGTTATTTTGATGCCTTAGGAATGCTCAATTCTATGCATGGCAAGTTTTCATTCGTGCATTTGAACTTAACTTGGTCTATTGGCTTCTTTACCTAACGAAACGTTGTCCAAAAGCTAAACTAGCAAGTTAAGACTTCAAGAACACTAAATAGAGTATAACGGTCCATTTTGATGCCTTAGGAATGCTCAATTCTATGCATGGACAAGTTTTTCACGTTTCGTGCCATTTGAACTTAACTTGGTCTATTGGCTTCTTTACCTAACGAAACGATGTCCAAAAGCTAAACTAGCAAGTTAAGACTTCTAAGAACACTAAATAGAGTATAACGGTCCATTTTGATGCCTTAGGAATGCTCAATTCTATGCATGGACAAGTTTTTCACGTTTCGTGCATTTTGAACTTAACTTGGTCTATTGGCTTCTTTACCTAACGAAACGTTGTCCAAAAGCTAAACTAGCAAGTTAAGACTTCTAAGAACACTAAAAGAGTATAACGGTCATTTTGATGCCTTAGGAATGCTCAATTCTATGCATGGCAAGTTTTTCACGTTTCGTGCATTTTGAACTTAACTTGGTCTATTGGCTTCTTTACCTAACGAAACGTTGTCCAAAAGCTAAACTAGCAAGTTAAGACTTCTAAGAACACTAAATAGAGTATAACGGTCTATTTTGATGCCTTAGGAATGCTCAATTCTATGCATGACAAGTTTTTCACGTTTCGTGCATTTTGAACTAACTTGGTCTATTGGCTTCTTTACCTAACGAAACGTTGTCCAAAAGCTAAACTAGCAAGTTAAGACTTCAAGAACACTAAATAGAGTATAACGGTCATTTTGATGCCTTAGGAATGCTCAATTCTATGCATGGCAAGTTTTTCATGTTTCGTGCCATTTGAACTTAACTTGGTCTATTGGCTTTTACCTAACGAAACGTTGTCCAAAAGCTAAACTAGCAAGTTAAGACTTCTAAGAACACTAAATAGAGTATAACGGTCCATTTTGATGCCTTAGGAATGCTCAATTTACATGGACAAGTTTTTCATTTCGTGCCATTTTGAACTTAACTTGGTCTATTGGCTTCTTTACCTAACGAAACGTCCAAAAGCTAAACTAGCAAGTTAAGACTTCTAAGAACACTAAATAGAGTATAACGGTCCATTTTGATGCCTTAGGAATGCTCAATTCTATGCATGCAAGTTTTCAGTTTCGTGCATTTTGAACTTAACTTGGTCTATTGGCTTCTTTACCTAACGAAACGATGTCCAAAAGCTAAACTAGCAAGTTAAGACTTCCAAGAACACTAAAAGAGTATAACGGTCTATTTTGATGCCTTAGGAATGCTCAATTCTATGCATGGCAAGTTTTTCATGTTTCGTGCCATTTTGAACTTAACTTGGTCTATTGGCTTCTTTACCTAACGAAACGTTGTCCAAAAGCTAAACTAGCAAGTTAAGACTTCAAGAACACTAAATAGAGTATAACGGTCTATTTTGATGCCTTAGGAATGCTCAATTCTATGCATGGCAAGTTTTTCACGTTTCGTGCCATTTTGAACTTAACTTGGTCTATTGGCTTCTTTACCTAACGAAACGTTGTCCAAAAGCTAAACTAGCAAGTTAAGACTTCTAAGAACACTAAATAGAGTATAACGGTCCATTTTGATGCCTTAGGAATGCTCAATTCTATGCATGACAAGTTTTTCATTTCGTGCATTTTGAACTTAACTTGGTCTATTGGCTTCTTTACCTAACGAAACGATGTCCAAAAGCTAAACTAGCAAGTTAAGACTTCTAAGAACACTAAATAGAGTATAACGGTCCATTTTGATGCCTTAGGAATGCTCAATTCTATGCATGGACAAGTTTTTCACGTTTCGTGCCATTTTGAACTTAACTTGGTCTATTGGCTTCTTTACCTAACGAAACGATGTCCAAAAGCTAAACTAGCAAGTTAAGACTTCTAAGAACACTAAATAGAGTATAACGGTCCATTTTGATGCCTTAGGAATGCTCAATTCTATGCATGGACAAGTTTTTCACGTTTCGTGCCATTTGAACTTAACTTGGTCTATTGGCTTCTTTACCTAACGAAACGATGTCCAAAAGCTAAACTAGCAAGTTAAGACTTCTAAGAACACTAAATAGAGTATAACGGTCCATTTTGATGCCTTAGGAATGCTCAATTCTATGCATGACAAGTTTTTCACGTTTCGTGCATTTTGAACTAACTTGGTCTATTGGCTTCTTTACCTAACGAAACGTTGTCCAAAAGCTAAACTAGCAAGTTAAGACTTCAAGAACACTAAATAGAGTATAACGGTCATTTTGATGCCTTAGGAATGCTCAATTCTATGCATGGACAAGTTTTTCACGTTTCGTGCCATTTTGAACTTAACTTGGTCTATTGGCTTCTTTACCTAACGAAACGTTGTCCAAAAGCTAAACTAGCAAGTTAAGACTTCTAAGAACACTAAATAGAGTATAACGGTCATTTTGATGCCTTAGGAATGCTCAATTCTATGCATGGACAAGTTTTTCATTTCGTGCCATTTTGAACTTAACTTGGTCTATTGGCTTCTTTACCTAACGAAACGTTGTCCAAAAGCTAAACTAGCAAGTTAAGACTTCTAAGAACACTAAATAGAGTAACGGTCCATTTTGATGCCTTAGGAATGCTCAATTCTATGCATGGACAAGTTTTTCACGTTTCGTGCCATTTTGAACTTAACTTGGTCTATTGGCTTCTTTACCTAACGAAAACGTCCAAAAGCTAAACTAGCAAGTTAAGACTTCTAAGAACACTAAATAGAGTATAACGGTCATTTTGATGCCTTAGGAATGCTCAATTCTATGCATGACAAGTTTTCCGTTTCGTGCCATTTTGAACTTAACTTGGTCTATTGGCTTCTTTACCTAACGAAACGATGTCCAAAAGCTAAACTAGCAAGTTAAGACTTCAAGAACACTAAATAGAGTATAACGGTCTATTTTGATGCCTTAGGAATGCTCAATTCTATGCATGGCAAGTTTTTCATGTTTCGTGCATTTGAACTTAACTTGGTCTATTGGCTTCTTTACCTAACGAAACGTTGTCCAAAAGCTAAACTAGCAAGTTAAGACTTCAAGAACACTAAAAGAGTATAACCTATTTTGATGCCTTAGGAATGCTCAATTCTATGCGGACAAGTTTTCATGTTTCGTGCCATTTTGAACTTAACTTGGTCTATTGGCTTCTTTACCTAACGAAACGATGTCCAAAAGCTAAACTAGCAAGTTAAGACTTCTAAGAACACTAAATAGAGTATAACGGTCCATTTTGATGCCTTAGGAATGCTCAATTCTATGCATGGACAAGTTTTTCACGTTTCGTGCCATTTTGAACTTAACTTGGTCTATTGGCTTCTTTACCTAACGAAACGATGTCCAAAAGCTAAACTAGCAAGTTAAGACTTCTAAGAACACTAAATAGAGTATAACGGTCCATTTTGATGCCTTAGGAATGCTCAATTCTATGCATGGACAAGTTTTTCACGTTTCGTGCCATTTTGAACTTAACTTGGTCTATTGGCTTCTTTACCTAACGAAACGATGTCCAAAAGCTAAACTAGCAAGTTAAGACTTCTAAGAACACTAAATAGAGTATAACGGTCCATTTTGATGCCTTAGGAATGCTCAATTCTATGCATGACAAGTTTTTCACGTTTCGTGCATTTTGAACTTAACTTGGTCTATTGGCTTCTTTACCTAACGAAACGTTGTCCAAAAGCTAAACTAGCAAGTTAAGACTTCTAAGAACACTAAATAGAGTATAACGGTCATTTTGATGCCTTAGGAATGCTCAATTCTATGCATGGACAAGTTTTTCACGTTTCGTGCCATTTTGAACTTAACTTGGTCTATTGGCTTCTTTACCTAACGAAACGATGTCCAAAAGCTAAACTAGCAAGTTAAGACTTCTAAGAACACTAAATAGAGTATAACGGTCCATTTTGATGCCTTAGGAATGCTCAATTCTATGCATGGACAAGTTTTTCACGTTTCGTGCCATTTTGAACTTAACTTGGTCTATTGGCTTCTTTACCTAACGAAACGATGTCCAAAAGCTAAACTAGCAAGTTAAGACTTCTAAGAACACTAAATAGAGTATAACGGTCCATTTTGATGCCTTAGGAATGCTCAATTCTATGCATGGACAAGTTTTTCACGTTTCGTGCCATTTGAACTTAACTTGGTCTATTGGCTTCTTTACCTAACGAAACGATGTCCAAAAGCTAAACTAGCAAGTTAAGACTTCTAAGAACACTAAATAGAGTATAACGGTCCATTTTGATGCCTTAGGAATGCTCAATTCTATGCATGGACAAGTTTTTCACGTTTCGTGCATTTTGAACTAACTTGGTCTATTGGCTTCTTTACCTAACGAAACGTTGTCCAAAAGCTAAACTAGCAAGTTAAGACTTCTAAGAACACTAAATAGAGTATAACGGTCATTTTGATGCCTTAGGAATGCTCAATTCTATGCATGGACAAGTTTTTCACGTTTCGTGCATTTTGAACTTAACTTGGTCTATTGGCTTCTTTACCTAACGAAACGTTGTCCAAAAGCTAAACTAGCAAGTTAAGACTTCTAAGAACACTAAATAGAGTATAACGGTCCATTTTGATGCCTTAGGAATGCTCAATTCTATGCATGACAAGTTTTTCACGTTTCGTGCATTTTGAACTAACTTGGTCTATTGGCTTCTTTACCTAACGAAACGTTGTCCAAAAGCTAAACTAGCAAGTTAAGACTTCAAGAACACTAAATAGAGTATAACGGTATTTTGATGCCTTAGGAATGCTCAATTCTATGCATGACAAGTTTTTCACGTTTCGTGCCATTTTGAACTTAACTTGGTCTATTGGCTTCTTTACCTAACGAAACATGTCCAAAAGCTAAACTAGCAAGTTAAGACTTCTAAGAACACTAAATAGAGTATAACGGTCCATTTTGATGCCTTAGGAATGCTCAATTCTATGCATGGACAAGTTTTTCACGTTTCGTGCCATTTTGAACTTAACTTGGTCTATTGGCTTCTTTACCTAACGAAACGATGTCCAAAAGCTAAACTAGCAAGTTAAGACTTCTAAGAACACTAAATAGAGTATAACGGTCCATTTTGATGCCTTAGGAATGCTCAATTCTATGCATGGACAAGTTTTTCACGTTTCGTGCCATTTGAACTTAACTTGGTCTATTGGCTTCTTTACCTAACGAAACGATGTCCAAAAGCTAAACTAGCAAGTTAAGACTTCTAAGAACACTAAATAGAGTATAACGGTCCATTTTGATGCCTTAGGAATGCTCAATTCTATGCATGACAAGTTTTTCACGTTTCGTGCCATTTGAACTTAACTTGGTCTATTGGCTTCTTTACCTAACGAAACGATGTCCAAAAGCTAAACTAGCAAGTTAAGACTTCTAAGAACACTAAATAGAGTATAACGGTCCATTTTGATGCCTTAGGAATGCTCAATTCTATGCATGACAAGTTTTTCACGTTTCGTGCATTTTGAACTTAACTTGGTCTATTGGCTTCTTTACCTAACGAAACGTTGTCCAAAAGCTAAACTAGCAAGTTAAGACTTCAAGAACACTAAAAGAGTATAACGGTATTTTGATGCCTTAGGAATGCTCAATTCTATGCATGACAAGTTTTTCACGTTTCGTGCCATTTTGAACTTAACTTGGTCTATTGGCTTCTTTACCTAACGAAACGTGTCCAAAAGCTAAACTAGCAAGTTAAGACTTCTAAGAACACTAAATAGAGTATAACGGTCCATTTTGATGCCTTAGGAATGCTCAATTCTATGCATGGACAAGTTTTTCACGTTTCGTGCCATTTTGAACTTAACTTGGTCTATTGGCTTCTTTACCTAACGAAACGATGTCCAAAAGCTAAACTAGCAAGTTAAGACTTCTAAGAACACTAAATAGAGTATAACGGTCCATTTTGATGCCTTAGGAATGCTCAATTCTATGCATGGACAAGTTTTTCACGTTTCGTGCCATTTTGAACTTAACTTGGTCTATTGGCTTCTTTACCTAACGAAACGATGTCCAAAAGCTAAACTAGCAAGTTAAGACTTCTAAGAACACTAAATAGAGTATAACGGTCCATTTTGATGCCTTAGGAATGCTCAATTCTATGCATGGACAAGTTTTTCACGTTTCGTGCATTTTAACTAACTTGGTCTATTGGCTTCTTTACCTAACGAAACGTTGTCCAAAAGCTAAACTAGCAAGTTAAGACTTCAAGAACACTAAAAGAGTATAACGGTCATTTTGATGCCTTAGGAATGCTCAATTCTATGCATGACAAGTTTTTCACGTTTCGTGCCATTTTGAACTTAACTTGGTCTATTGGCTTCTTTACCTAACGAAACGTTGTCCAAAAGCTAAACTAGCAAGTTAAGACTTCTAAGAACACTAAATAGAGTATAACGGTCCATTTTGATGCCTTAGGAATGCTCAATTCTATGCATGGACAAGTTTTTCACGTTTCGTGCCATTTTGAACTTAACTTGGTCTATTGGCTTCTTTACCTAACGAAACGATGTCCAAAAGCTAAACTAGCAAGTTAAGACTTCTAAGAACACTAAATAGAGTATAACGGTCCATTTTGATGCCTTAGGAATGCTCAATTCTATGCATGGACAAGTTTTTCACGTTTCGTGCCATTTGAACTTAACTTGGTCTATTGGCTTCTTTACCTAACGAAACGATGTCCAAAAGCTAAACTAGCAAGTTAAGACTTCTAAGAACACTAAATAGAGTATAACGGTCCATTTTGATGCCTTAGGAATGCTCAATTCTATGCATGACAAGTTTTTCACGTTTCGTGCATTTTGAACTTAACTTGGTCTATTGGCTTCTTTACCTAACGAAACGTTGTCCAAAAGCTAAACTAGCAAGTTAAGACTTCAAGAACACTAAAAGAGTATAACGGTCATTTTGATGCCTTAGGAATGCTCAATTCTATGCATGGCAAGTTTTTCACGTTTCGTGCATTTTGAACTTAACTTGGTCTATTGGCTTCTTTACCTAACGAAACGTTGTCCAAAAGCTAAACTAGCAAGTTAAGACTTTAAGAACACTAAATAGAGTATAACGGTCATTTTGATGCCTTAGGAATGCTCAATTCTATGCATGGACAAGTTTTTCACGTTTCGTGCATTTTGAACTTAACTTGGTCTATTGGCTTCTTTACCTAACGAAACGTTGTCCAAAAGCTAAACTAGCAAGTTAAGACTTCAAGAACACTAAAAGAGTATAACGGTCATTTTGATGCCTTAGGAATGCTCAATTCTATGCATGGCAAGTTTTTCACGTTTCGTGCCATTTTGAACTTAACTTGGTCTATTGGCTTCTTTACCTAACGAAACGTTGTCCAAAAGCTAAACTAGCAAGTTAAGACTTCTAAGAACACTAAATAGAGCATAACGGTCCATTTTGATGCCTTAGGAATGCTCAATTCTATGCATGGACAAGTTTTTCACATTTCGTGCCATTTTGAACTTAACTTGGTCTATTGGCTTCTTTACCTAACGAAAACGTCCAAAAGCTAAACTAGGTTAAGACTTCTAAGAACACTAAATAGAGTATAACGGTCATTTTGATGCCTTAGGAATGCTCAATTCTATGCATGGCAAGTTTTTCAGTTTCGTGCCATTTTGAACTTAACTTGGTCTATTGGCTTCTTTACCTAACGAAACGATGTCCAAAAGCTAAACTAGCAAGTTAAGACTTCAAGAACACTAAATAGAGTATAACGGTCTATTTTGATGCCTTAGGAATGCTCAATTCTATGCATGGCAAGTTTTTCATGTTTCGTGCATTTTGAACTTAACTTGGTCTATTGGCTTCTTTACCTAACGAAACGTTGTCCAAAAGCTAAACTAGCAAGTTAAGACTTCAAGAACACTAAAAGAGTAAAACCTATTTTGATGCCTTAGGAATGCTCAATTCTATGCATGGACAAGTTTTTCATGTTTCGTGCCATTTGAACTTAACTTGGTCTATTGGCTTCTTTACCTAACGAAACATTGTCCAAAAGCTAAACTAGCAAGTTAAGACTTCTAAGAACACTAAATAGAGTATAACGGTCCATTTTGATGCCTTAGGAATGCTCAATTCTATGCATGGACAAGTTTTTCACGTTTCGTGCCATTTTGAACTTAACTTGGTCTATTGGCTTCTTTACCTAACGAAACGATGTCCAAAAGCTAAACTAGCAAGTTAAGACTTCTAAGAACACTAAATAGAGCATAACGGTCCATTTTGATGCCTTAGGAATGCTCAATTCTATGCATGGACAAGTTTTTCACGTTTCGTGCCATTTGAACTTAACTTGGTCTATTGGCTTCTTTACCTAACGAAACGATGTCCAAAAGCTAAACTAGCAAGTTAAGACTTCTAAGAACACTAAATAGAGTATAACGGTCCATTTTGATGCCTTAGGAATGCTCAATTCTATGCATGGACAAGTTTTTCACGTTTCGTGCATTTTGAACTTAACTTGGTCTATTGGCTTCTTTACCTAACGAAACGTTGTCCAAAAGCTAAACTAGCAAGTTAAGACTTCTAAGAACACTAAATAGAGTATAACGGTCATTTTGATGCCTTAGGAATGCTCAATTCTATGCATGACAAGTTTTTCACGTTTCGTGCCATTTTGAACTTAACTTGGTCTATTGGCTTCTTTACCTAACGAAACGTGTCCAAAAGCTAAACTAGCAAGTTAAGACTTCTAAGAACACTAAATAGAGTATAACGGTCCATTTTGATGCCTTAGGAATGCTCAATTCTATGCATGGACAAGTTTTTCACGTTTCGTGCCATTTTGAACTTAACTTGGTCTATTGGCTTCTTTACCTAACGAAACGATGTCCAAAAGCTAAACTAGCAAGTTAAGACTTCTAAGAACACTAAATAGAGTATAACGGTCCATTTTGATGCCTTAGGAATGCTCAATTCTATGCATGGACAAGTTTTTCACGTTTCGTGCCATTTGAACTTAACTTGGTCTATTGGCTTCTTTACCTAACGAAACGATGTCCAAAAGCTAAACTAGCAAGTTAAGACTTCTAAGAACACTAAATAGAGTATAACGGTCCATTTTGATGCCTTAGGAATGCTCAATTCTATGCATGGACAAGTTTTCACGTTTCGTGCCATTTTGAACTTAACTTGGTCTATTGGCTTCTTTACCTAACGAAACGTTGTCCAAAAGCTAAACTAGCAAGTTAAGACTTCAAGAACACTAAATAGAGTATAACGGTCATTTTGATGCCTTAGGAATGCTCAATTCTATGCATGGCAAGTTTTTCATGTTTCGTGCCATTTTGAACTTAACTTGGTCTATTGGCTTTACCTAACGAAACGTTGTCCAAAAGCTAAACTAGCAAGTTAAGACTTCTAAGAACACTAAATAGAGTATAACGGTCATTTTGATGCCTTAGGAATGCTCAATTCTATGCATGACAAGTTTTTCACGTTTCGTGCATTTTGAACTAACTTGGTCTATTGGCTTCTTTACCTAACGAAACGTTGTCCAAAAGCTAAACTAGCAAGTTAAGACTTCAAGAACACTAAATAGAGTATAACGGTCCATTTTGATGCCTTAGGAATGCTCAATTCTATGCATGAAGTTTTTCACGTTTCGTGCCATTTTGAACTTAACTTGGTCTATTGGCTTCTTTACCTAACGAAACGTCCAAAAGCTAAACTAGCAAGTTAAGACTTCTAAGAACACTAAATAGAGTATAACGGTCCATTTTGATGCCTTAGGAATGCTCAATTCTATGCATGGACAAGTTTTTCACGTTTCGTGCCATTTTGAACTTAACTTGGTCTATTGGCTTCTTTACCTAACGAAACGATGTCCAAAAGCTAAACTAGCAAGTTAAGACTTCTAAGAACACTAAATAGAGTATAACGGTCCATTTTGATGCCTTAGGAATGCTCAATTCTATGCATGGACAAGTTTTTCACGTTTCGTGCCATTTGAACTTAACTTGGTCTATTGGCTTCTTTACCTAACGAAACGATGTCCAAAAGCTAAACTAGCAAGTTAAGACTTCTAAGAACACTAAATAGAGTATAACGGTCCATTTTGATGCCTTAGGAATGCTCAATTCTATGCATGACAAGTTTTTCACGTTTCGTGCCATTTGAACTTAACTTGGTCTATTGGCTTCTTTACCTAACGAAACGATGTCCAAAAGCTAAACTAGCAAGTTAAGACTTCTAAGAACACTAAATAGAGTATAACGGTCCATTTTGATGCCTTAGGAATGCTCAATTCTATGCATGACAAGTTTTTCACGTTTCGTGCATTTTGAACTTAACTTGGTCTATTGGCTTCTTTACCTAACGAAACGTTGTCCAAAAGCTAAACTAGCAAGTTAAGACTTCTAAGAACACTAAATAGAGTATAACGGTATTTTGATGCCTTAGGAATGCTCAATTCTATGCATGACAAGTTTTTTTTTCGTGCCATTTTGAACTTAACTTGGTCTATTGGCTTCTTTACCTAACGAAACGTGTCCAAAAGCTAAACTAGCAAGTTAAGACTTCTAAGAACACTAAATAGAGTATAACGGTCCATTTTGATGCCTTAGGAATGCTCAATTCTATGCATGGACAAGTTTTTCACGTTTCGTGCCATTTGAACTTAACTTGGTCTATTGGCTTCTTTACCTAACGAAACGATGTCCAAAAGCTAAACTAGCAAGTTAAGACTTCTAAGAACACTAAATAGAGTATAACGGTCCATTTTGATGCCTTAGGAATGCTCAATTCTATGCATGGACAAGTTTTTCACGTTTCGTGCCATTTTGAACTTAACTTGGTCTATTGGCTTCTTTACCTAACGAAACGATGTCCAAAAGCTAAACTAGCAAGTTAAGACTTCTAAGAACACTAAATAGAGTATAACGGTCCATTTTGATGCCTTAGGAATGCTCAATTCTATGCATGACAAGTTTTTCACGTTTCGTGCATTTTGAACTAACTTGGTCTATTGGCTTCTTTACCTAACGAAACGTTGTCCAAAAGCTAAACTAGCAAGTTAAGACTTCAAGAACACTAAAAGAGTATAACGGTCATTTTGATGCCTTAGGAATGCTCAATTCTATGCATGGCAAGTTTTTCATGTTTCGTGCATTTTGAACTTAACTTGGTCTATTGGCTTTTACCTAACGAAACGTTGTCCAAAAGCTAAACTAGCAAGTTAAGACTTCTAAGAACACTAAATAGAGTATAACGGTCCATTTTGATGCCTTAGGAATGCTCAATTCTATGCATGACAAGTTTTTCACGTTTCGTGCATTTTGAACTAACTTGGTCTATTGGCTTCTTTACCTAACGAAACGTTGTCCAAAAGCTAAACTAGCAAGTTAAGACTTCTAAGAACACTAAAAGATAAACGGTCCATTTTGATGCCTTAGGAATGCTCAATTCTTGCATGGCAAGTTTTTCATGTTTCGTGCATTTTGAACTTAACTTGGTCTATTGGCTTTACCTAACGAAACGTTGTCCAAAAGCTAAACTAGCAAGTTAAGACTTCTAAGAACACTAAATAGAGTATAACGGTCCATTTTGATGCCTTAGGAATGCTCAATTCTATGCATGGCAAGTTTTCACATTTCGTGCCATTTTGAACTTAACTTGGTCTATTGGCTTCTTTACCTAACGAAAACGTCCAAAAGCTAGCAAGTTAAGACTTCTAAGAACACTAAATAGAGTATAACGGTCTATTTTGATGCCTTAGGAATGCTCAATTCTATGCATGGCAAGTTTTCATGTTTCGTGCATTTTGAACTTAACTTGGTCTATTGGCTTCTTTACCTAACGAAACGATGTCCAAAAGCTAAACTAGCAAGTTAAGACTTCAAGAACACTAAAAGAGTATAACGGTCTATTTTGATGCCTTAGGAATGCTCAATTCTATGCATGGCAAGTTTTTCATGTTTCGTGCATTTTGAACTTAACTTGGTCTATTGGCTTCTTTACCTAACGAAACGTTGTCCAAAAGCTAAACTAGCAAGTTAAGACTTCAAGAACACTAAATAGAGTATAACAACCTATTTTGATGCCTTAGGAATGCTCAATTCTATGCATGACAAGTTTTTCATGTTTCGTGCCATTTTGAACTTAACTTGGTCTATTGGCTTCTTTACCTAACGAAACATTGTCCAAAAGCTAAACTAGCAAGTTAAGACTTCTAAGAACACTAAATAGAGTATAACGGTCCATTTTGATGCCTTAGGAATGCTCAATTCTATGCATGGACAAGTTTTTCACGTTTCGTGCCATTTGAACTTAACTTGGTCTATTGGCTTCTTTACCTAACGAAACGATGTCCAAAAGCTAAACTAGCAAGTTAAGACTTCTAAGAACACTAAATAGAGTATAACGGTCCATTTTGATGCCTTAGGAATGCTCAATTCTATGCATGGACAAGTTTTTCACGTTTCGTGCCATTTGAACTTAACTTGGTCTATTGGCTTCTTTACCTAACGAAACGATGTCCAAAAGCTAAACTAGCAAGTTAAGACTTCTAAGAACACTAAATAGAGTATAACGGTCCATTTTGATGCCTTAGGAATGCTCAATTCTATGCATGACAAGTTTTTCACGTTTCGTGCATTTTGAACTAACTTGGTCTATTGGCTTCTTTACCTAACGAAACGTTGTCCAAAAGCTAAACTAGCAAGTTAAGACTTCAAGAACACTAAAAGAGTATAACGGTCATTTTGATGCCTTAGGAATGCTCAATTCTATGCATGACAAGTTTTTCATGTTTCGTGCCATTTTGAACTTAACTTGGTCTATTGGCTTCTTTACCTAACGAAACGATGTCCAAAAGCTAAACTAGCAAGTTAAGACTTCTAAGAACACTAAATAGAGTATAACGGTCCATTTTGATGCCTTAGGAATGCTCAATTCTATGCATGGACAAGTTTTTCACGTTTCGTGCCATTTTGAACTTAACTTCTATTGGCTTCTTTACCTAACGAAACGATGTCCAAAAGCTAAACTAGCAAGTTAAGACTTCTAAGAACACTAAATAGAGTATAACGGTCCATTTTGATGCCTTAGGAATGCTCAATTCTATGCATGGACAAGTTTTTCACGTTTCGTGCCATTTTGAACTTAACTTGGTCTATTGGCTTCTTTACCTAACGAAACGATGTCCAAAAGCTAAACTAGCAAGTTAAGACTTCTAAGAACACTAAATAGAGTATAACGGTCCATTTTGATGCCTTAGGAATGCTCAATTCTATGCATGGACAAGTTTTTCACGTTTCGTGCATTTTGAACTTAACTTGGTCTATTGGCTTCTTTACCTAACGAAACGTTGTCCAAAAGCTAAACTAGCAAGTTAAGACTTCAAGAACACTAAAAGAGTATAACGGTCATTTTGATGCCTTAGGAATGCTCAATTCTATGCATGCAAGTTTTTCACGTTTCGTGCATTTTGAACTTAACTTGGTCTATTGGCTTCTTTACCTAACGAAACGTTGTCCAAAAGCTAAACTAGCAAGTTAAGACTTCTAAGAACACTAAATAGAGTATAACGGTCCATTTTGATGCCTTAGGAATGCTCAATTCTATGCATGACAAGTTTTTCACGTTTCGTGCATTTTGAACTTAACTTGGTCTATTGGCTTCTTTACCTAACGAAACGTTGTCCAAAAGCTAAACTAGCAAGTTAAGACTTCAAGAACACTAAATAGAGTATAACGGTCATTTTGATGCCTTAGGAATGCTCAATTCTATGCATGGACAAGTTTTTCACGTTTCGTGCCATTTTGAACTTAACTTGGTCTATTGGCTTCTTTACCTAACGAAACGATGTCCAAAAGCTAAACTAGCAAGTTAAGACTTCTAAGAACACTAAATAGAGTATAACGGTCCATTTTGATGCCTTAGGAATGCTCAATTCTATGCATGGACAAGTTTTTCACGTTTCGTGCCATTTGAACTTAACTTGGTCTATTGGCTTCTTTACCTAACGAAACGATGTCCAAAAGCTAAACTAGCAAGTTAAGACTTCTAAGAACACTAAATAGAGTATAACGGTCCATTTTGATGCCTTAGGAATGCTCAATTCTATGCATGGACAAGTTTTTCACGTTTCGTGCCATTTTGAACTTAACTTGGTCTATTGGCTTCTTTACCTAACGAAACGATGTCCAAAAGCTAAACTAGCAAGTTAAGACTTCTAAGAACACTAAATAGAGTATAACGGTCCATTTTGATGCCTTAGGAATGCTCAATTCTATGCATGACAAGTTTTTCACGTTTCGTGCATTTTGAACTTAACTTGGTCTATTGGCTTCTTTACCTAACGAAACGATGTCCAAAAGCTAAACTAGCAAGTTAAGACTTCTAAGAACACTAAATAGAGTATAACGGTCCATTTTGATGCCTTAGGAATGCTCAATTCTATGCATGACAAGTTTTTCACGTTTCGTGCATTTTGAACTTAACTTGGTCTATTGGCTTCTTTACCTAACGAAACGTTGTCCAAAAGCTAAACTAGCAAGTTAAGACTTCAAGAACACTAAATAGAGTATAACGGTCATTTTGATGCCTTAGGAATGCTCAATTCTATGCATGGACAAGTTTTTCACGTTTCGTGCCATTTTGAACTTAACTTGGTCTATTGGCTTCTTTACCTAACGAAACGATGTCCAAAAGCTAAACTAGCAAGTTAAGACTTCTAAGAACACTAAATAGAGTATAACGGTCCATTTTGATGCCTTAGGAATGCTCAATTCTATGCATGGACAAGTTTTCACGTTTCGTGCCATTTGAACTTAACTTGGTCTATTGGCTTCTTTACCTAACGAAACGATGTCCAAAAGCTAAACTAGCAAGTTAAGACTTCTAAGAACACTAAATAGAGTATAACGGTCCATTTTGATGCCTTAGGAATGCTCAATTCTATGCATGGACAAGTTTTTCACGTTTCGTGCCATTTTGAACTTAACTTGGTCTATTGGCTTCTTTACCTAACGAAACGATGTCCAAAAGCTAAACTAGCAAGTTAAGACTTCTAAGAACACTAAATAGAGTATAACGGTCATTTTGATGCCTTAGGAATGCTCAATTCTATGCATGACAAGTTTTTCACGTTTCGTGCCATTTTGAACTTAACTTGGTCTATTGGCTTCTTTACCTAACGAAACGTTGTCCAAAAGCTAAACTAGCAAGTTAAGACTTCTAAGAACACTAAATAGAGTATAACGGTCCATTTTGATGCCTTAGGAATGCTCAATTCTATGCATGGACAAGTTTTTCACGTTTCGTGCCATTTTGAACTTAACTTGGTCTATTGGCTTCTTTACCTAACGAAACGATGTCCAAAAGCTAAACTAGCAAGTTAAGACTTCTAAGAACACTAAATAGAGTATAACGGTGCATTTTGATGCCTTAGGAATGCTCAATTCTATGCATGGACAAGTTTTTCACGTTTCGTGCCATTTTGAACTTAACTTGGTCTATTGGCTTCTTTACCTAACGAAACGATGTCCAAAAGCTAAACTAGCAAGTTAAGACTTCTAAGAACACTAAATAGAGTATAACGGTCCATTTTGATGCCTTAGGAATGCTCAATTCTATGCATGGACAAGTTTTTCACGTTTCGTGCATTTGAACTTAACTTGGTCTATTGGCTTCTTTACCTAACGAAACGATGTCCAAAAGCTAAACTAGCAAGTTAAGACTTCTAAGAACACTAAATAGAGTATAACGGTCATTTTGATGCCTTAGGAATGCTCAATTCTATGCATGGACAAGTTTTTCACGTTTCGTGCATTTTGAACTTAACTTGGTCTATTGGCTTCTTTACCTAACGAAACGTTGTCCAAAAGCTAAACTAGCAAGTTAAGACTTCTAAGAACACTAAATAGAGTATAACGGTCATTTTGATGCCTTAGGAATGCTCAATTCTATGCATGGCAAGTTTTTCACGTTTCGTGCATTTTGAACTAACTTGGTCTATTGGCTTCTTTACCTAACGAAACGTTGTCCAAAAGCTAAACTAGCAAGTTAAGACTTCTAAGAACACTAAATAGAGTATAACGGTCATTTTGATGCCTTAGGAATGCTCAATTCTATGCATGGCAAGTTTTTCATGTTTCGTGCATTTTGAACTTAACTTGGTCTATTGGCTTCTTTACCTAACGAAACGTTGTCCAAAAGCTAAACTAGCAAGTTAAGACTTCTAAGAACACTAAAAAGATAACGGTCATTTTGATGCCTTAGGAATGCTCAATTCTATGCATGGCAAGTTTTTCATGTTTCGTGCCATTTTGAACTTAACTTGGTCTATTGGCTTTACCTAACGAAACGTTGTCCAAAAGCTAAACTAGCAAGTTAAGACTTCTAAGAACACTAAATAGAGTATAACGGTCATTTTGATGCCTTAGGAATGCTCAATTCTATGCATGGCAAGTTTTCACGTTTCGTGCCATTTTGAACTTAACTTGGTCTATTGGCTTCTTTACCTAACGAAAATGTCCAAAAGCTAAACTAGCAAGTTAAGACTTCTAAGAACACTAAATAGAGTATAACGGTCTATTTTGATGCCTTAGGAATGCTCAATTCTATGCATGGCAAGTTTTCCGTTTCGTGCATTTTGAACTTAACTTGGTCTATTGGCTTCTTTACCTAACGAAACGATGTCCAAAAGCTAAACTAGCAAGTTAAGACTTCAAGAACACTAAAAGAGTATAACGGTCTATTTTGATGCCTTAGGAATGCTCAATTCTATGCGTGGCAAGTTTTTCAGTTTCGTGCATTTTGAACTTAACTTGGTCTATTGGCTTCTTTACCTAACGAAACGTTGTCCAAAAGCTAAACTAGCAAGTTAAGACTTCAAGAACACTAAATAGAGTATAACGGTCTATTTTGATGCCTTAGGAATGCTCAATTCTATGCATGGACAAGTTTTTCAGTTTCGTGCCATTTTGAACTTAACTTGGTCTATTGGCTTCTTTACCTAACGAAACATGTCCAAAAGCTAAACTAGCAAGTTAAGACTTCTAAGAACACTAAATAGAGTATAACGGTCCATTTTGATGCCTTAGGAATGCTCAATTCTATGCATGGACAAGTTTTTCACATTTCGTGCATTTTGAACTTAACTTGGTCTATTGGCTTCTTTACCTAACGAAACGATGTCCAAAAGCTAAACTAGCAAGTTAAGACTTCTAAGAACACTAAATAGAGTAAATAATCCATTTTGATGCCTTAGGAATGCTCAATTCTATGCATGGACAAGTTTTTCACGTTTCGTGCCATTTGAACTTAACTTGGTCTATTGGCTTCTTTACCTAACGAAACGATGTCCAAAAGCTAAACTAGCAAGTTAAGACTTCTAAGAACACTAAATAGATAACGGTCCATTTTGATGCCTTAGGAATGCTCAATTCTATGCATGGACAAGTTTTTCACGTTTCGTGCATTTGAACTTAACTTGGTCTATTGGCTTCTTTACCTAACGAAACGATGTCCAAAAGCTAAACTAGCAAGTTAAGACTTCTAAGAACACTAAATAGAGTATAACGGTCCATTTTGATGCCTTAGGAATGCTCAATTCTATGCATGGCAAGTTTTTCACGTTTCGTGCATTTTGAACTTAACTTGGTCTATTGGCTTCTTTACCTAACGAAACGTTGTCCAAAAGCTAAACTAGCAAGTTAAGACTTCAAGAACACTAAATAGAGTATAACGGTCCATTTTGATGCCTTAGGAATGCTCAATTCTATGCATGGCAAGTTTTTCACGTTTCGTGCCATTTTGAACTAACTTGGTCTATTGGCTTCTTTACCTAACGAAACGTTGTCCAAAAGCTAAACTAGCAAGTTAAGACTTCTAAGAACACTAAATAGAGTATAACGGTCCATTTTGATGCCTTAGGAATGCTCAATTCTATGCATGGACAAGTTTTTCACGTTTCGTGCATTTTGAACTAACTTGGTCTATTGGCTTCTTTACCTAACGAAACTGTCCAAAAGCTAAACTAGCAAGTTAAGACTTCTAAGAACACTAAATAGAGTATAACGGTCATTTTGATGCCTTAGGAATGCTCAATTCTATGCATGACAAGTTTTTCACGTTTCGTGCCATTTTGAACTTAACTTGGTCTATTGGCTTCTTTACCTAACGAAAACGTCCAAAAGCTAAACTAGCAAGTTAAGACTTCTAAGAACACTAAATAGAGTATAACGGTCTATTTTGATGCCTTAGGAATGCTCAATTCTATGCATGGCAAGTTTTTCATGTTTCGTGCATTTTGAACTTAACTTGGTCTATTGGCTTCTTTACCTAACGAAACGTTGTCCAAAAGCTAAACTAGCAAGTTAAGACTTCAAGAACACTAAAAGAGTATAACGGTCTATTTTGATGCCTTAGGAATGCTCAATTCTATGCGTGGCAAGTTTTTCATGTTTCGTGCATTTTGAACTTAACTTGGTCTATTGGCTTCTTTACCTAACGAAACGTTGTCCAAAAGCTAAACTAGCAAGTTAAGACTTCTAAGAACACTAAATAGAGTATAACGGTCTATTTGATGCCTTAGGAATGCTCAATTCTATGCATGCGCAAGTTTTTCATGTTTCGTGCATTTGAACTTAACTTGGTCTATTGGCTTCTTTACCTAACGAAACATGTCCAAAAGCTAAACTAGCAAGTTAAGACTTCTAAGAACACTAAATAGAGTATAACGGTCCATTTTGATGCCTTAGGAATGCTCAATTCTATGCATGGACAAGTTTTTCACGTTTCGTGCCATTTTGAACTTAACTTGGTCTATTGGCTTCTTTACCTAACGAAACGATGTCCAAAAGCTAAACTAGCAAGTTAAGACTTCTAAGAACACTAAATAGTATAACGGTCCATTTTGATGCCTTAGGAATGCTCAATTCTATGCATGGACAAGTTTTTCACGTTTCGTGCCATTTGAACTTAACTTGGTCTATTGGCTTCTTTACCTAACGAAACGATGTCCAAAAGCTAAACTAGCAAGTTAAGACTTCTAAGAACACTAAATAGAGTATAACGGTCCATTTTGATGCCTTAGGAATGCTCAATTCTATGCATGACAAGTTTTTCGTTTCGTGCATTTTGAACTTAACTTGGTCTATTGGCTTCTTTACCTAACGAAACGTTGTCCAAAAGCTAAACTAGCAAGTTAAGACTTCTAAGAACACTAAATAGAGTATAACGGTCATTTTGATGCCTTAGGAATGCTCAATTCTATGCATGGACAAGTTTTTCATGTTTCGTGCATTTTGAACTTAACTTGGTCTATTGGCTTCTTTACCTAACGAAACGTTGTCCAAAAGCTAAACTAGCAAGTTAAGACTTCTAAGAACACTAAATAGAGTATAACGGTCCATTTTGATGCCTTAGGAATGCTCAATTCTATGCATGGCAAGTTTTTCACGTTTCGTGCCATTTTGAACTTAACTTGGTCTATTGGCTTCTTTACCTAACGAAACGTTGTCCAAAAGCTAAACTAGCAAGTTAAGACTTCTAAGAACACTAAATAGAGTATAACGGTCCATTTTGATGCCTTAGGAATGCTCAATTCTATGCATGGACAAGTTTTTCACGTTTCGTGCCATTTTGAACTTAACTTGGTCTATTGGCTTCTTTACCTAACGAAACGTTGTCCAAAAGCTAAACTAGCAAGTTAAGACTTCTAAGAACACTAAATAGAGTATAACGGTCATTTTGATGCCTTAGGAATGCTCAATTCTATGCATGACAAGTTTTCACGTTTCGTGCCATTTTGAACTTAACTTGGTCTATTGGCTTCTTTACCTAACGAAACGATGTCCAAAAGCTAAACTAGCAAGTTAAGACTTCAAGAACACTAAATAGAGTATAACGGTCTATTTTGATGCCTTAGGAATGCTCAATTCTATGCATGGCAAGTTTTCACGTTTCGTGCATTTGAACTTAACTTGGTCTATTGGCTTCTTTACCTAACGAAACGTTGTCCAAAAGCTAAACTAGAAGTTAAGACTTCCAAGAACACTAAAAAGAGTATAACGGTCTATTTTGATGCCTTAGGAATGCTCAATTCTATGCGTGGCAAGTTTTTCACGTTTCGTGCCATTTTGAACTTAACTTGGTCTATTGGCTTCTTTACCTAACGAAACGTTGTCCAAAAGCTAAACTAGCAAGTTAAGACTTAAGAACACTAAATAGAGTATAACGGTCATTTTGATGCCTTAGGAATGCTCAATTCTATGCATGCAAGTTTTTCATTTCGTGCTTTTGAACTTAACTTGGTCTATTGGCTTCTTTACCTAACGAAACATGTCCAAAAGCTAAACTAGCAAGTTAAGACTTCTAAGAACACTAAATAGAGTATAATGGTCCATTTTGATGCCTTAGGAATGCTCAATTCTATGCATAGACAAGTTTTTCACGTTTCGTGCAATTTGAACTTAACTTGGTCTATTGGCTTCTTACCTAACGAAACGTTGTCCAAAAGCTAAACTAGCAAGTTAAGACTTCTAAGAACACTAAATAGAGCATAACGGTCCATTTTGATGCCTTAGGAATGCTCAATTCTATGCATGACAAGTTTTTCACGTTTCGTGCCATTTTGAACAACTTGGTCTATTGGCTTCTTTACCTAACGAAACGATGTCCAAAAGCTAAACTAGCAAGTTAAGACTTCTAAGAACACTAAATAGAGTATAACGGTCCATTTTGATGCCTTAGGAATGCTCAATTCTATGCATGACAAGTTTTTCACGTTTCGTGCATTTTAAACTAACTTGGTCTATTGGCTTCTTTACCTAACGAAACGATCCAAAAGCTAAACTAGCAAGTAAGACTTCTAAGAACACTAAATAGAGTATAACGGTCCATTTTGATGCCTTAGGAATGCTCAATTCTATGCATAGCAAGTTTTTCATGTTTCGTGCAATTTTGAACTAACTTGGTCTATTGGCTTCTTTACCTAACGAAACGATGTCCAAAAGCTAAACTAGCAAGTTAAGACTTCTAAGAACACTAAATAGAGTATAACGGTCATTTGATGCCTTAGGAATGCTCAATTCTATGCATGGACAAGTTTTCTTTCGTGCAATTTGAACTTAACTTGGTCTATTGGCTTCTTTACCTAACGAAACGTTGTCCAAAAGCTAAACTAGCAAGTTAAGACTTCTAAGAACACTAAAAGAGTATAACGGTCTATTTTGATGCCTTAGGAATACTCAATTCTATGCGTGGCAAGTTTTCATGTTTCGTGCCATTTTGAACTTAACTTGGTCTATTGGCTTCTTTACCTAACGAAACGATGTCCAAAAGCTAAACTAGCAAGTTAAGACTTCAAGAACACTAAAAAGAGTATAACGGTCTATTTTGATGCCTTAGGAATGCTCAATTCTATGCGTGGCAAGTTTTCCATGTTTCGTGCCAATTTGAACTTAACTTGGTCTATTGGCTTCTTTACCTAACGAAACGTTGTCCAAAAGCTAAACTAGCAAGTTAAGACTTCCAAGAACACTAAAAGAGTATAACGGTCTATTTTGATGCCTTAGGAATGCTCAATTCTATGCGTGGCAAGTTTTCATGTTTCGTCATTTTGAACTTAACTTGGTCTATTGGCTTCTTTACCTAACGAAACGTTGTCCAAAAGCTAAACTAGCAAGTTAAGACTTCAAGAACACTAAATAGAGTATAACGGTCATTTTGATGCCTTAGGAATGCTCAATTCTATGCATGCGACAAGTTTTTCATGTTTCGTGCATTTGAACTTAACTTGGTCTATTGGCTTCTTTACCTAACGAAACGATGTGCAAAAGCTAAACTAGCAAGTTAAGACTTCTAAGAACACTAAATAGAGTATAATGGTCCATTTTGATGCCTTAGGAATGCTCAATTCTATGCATAGACAAGTTTTTCACATTTCGTGCAATTTGAACTTAACTTGGTCTATTGGCTTCTTTACCTAACGAAACGATGTCCAAAAGCTAAACTAGCAAGTTAAGACTTCTAAGAACACTAAATAGAGTATAACGGTCCATTTTGATGCCTTAGGAATGCTCAATTCTATGCATAGACAAGTTTTTCACGTTTCGTGCATTTGAACGACTTGGTCTATTGGCTTCTTTACCTAACGAAACATGTCCAAAAGCTAAACTAGCAAGTTAAGACTTCTAAGAACACTAAATAGAGTATAACGGTCCATTTTGATGCCTTAGGAATGCTCAATTCTATGCATGGACAAGTTTTTCACATTTCGTGCAATTTTGAACTTAACTTGGTCTATTGGCTTCTTTACCTAACGAAACGTTGTCCAAAAGCTAAACTAGCAAGTTAAGACTTCTAAGAACACTAAATAGAGTATAACGGTCTATTTTGATGCCTTAGGAATGCTCAATTCTATGCATGGCAAGTTTTTCATGTTTCGTCATTTTGAACTTAACTTGGTCTATTGGCTTTTACCTAACGAAACGTTGTCCAAAAGCTAAACTAGCAAGTTAAGACTTCTAAGAACACTAAAAATAGAGTATAACGGTCATTTTGATGCCTTAGGAATGCTCAATTCTATGCATGGACAAGTTTTTCAGTTTCGTGCCATTTTGAACCTAACTTGGTCTATTGGCTTCTTTACCTAACGAAACGTTGTCCAAAAGCTAAACTAGCAAGTTAAGACTTCAAGAACACTAAATAAAGGTATAACGGTCTATTTTAATGCCTTAGGAATGCTCAATTCTATGCATGGCAAGTTTTTCATGTTTCGTGCATTTTGAACTTAACTTGGTCTATTGGCTTCTTTACCTAACGAAACGTTGTCCAAAAGCTAAACGCAAGTTAAGACTTCAAAGAAAAAATAGAGTAAACGGTCCATTTTGATGCCTTAGAATGCTCAATTCTATGCATGGACAAGTTTTTCACGTTTCGTGCCATTTTGAACTAACTTGTCTATTGGCTTCTTACCTAACGAAACGTTGTCCAAAAGCTAAACTAGAAAGTTAAGACTTTAAGAACACTAAATAGAGTATAACGGTCTATTTTGATGCCTTAGGAATGCTCAATTCTATGCATGGCAAGTTTTTCGTTTCGTGCCATTTTGAACTTAACTTGGTCTATTGCTTCTTTACCTAACGAAACGTTGTCCAAAAGCTAAACTAGCAAGTTAAGACTTCTAAGAACACTAAATAGAGTATAACGGTCCATTTTGATGCCTTAGGAATGCTCAATTCTATGCATGGACAAGTTTTTCACGTTTCGTCATTTTGAACTAACTTGGTCTATTGGCTTCTTTACCTAACGAAACGTTGTCCAAAAGCTAAACTAGCAAGTTAAGACTTCTAAGAACACTAAATAGAGTATAACGGTCCATTTTGATGCCTTAGGAATGCTCAATTCTATGCATGACAAGTTTTCACGTTTCGTGCCATTTTGAACTAACTTGGTCTATTGGCTTCTTTACCTAACGAAACGTTGTCCAAAAGCTAAACTAGCAAGTTAAGACTTCTAAGAACACTAAATAGATAACGGTCCATTTTGATGCCTTAGGAATGCTCAATTCTATGCATGCACAAGTTTTCACGTTTCGTGCCATTTTGAACTTAACTTGGTCTATTGGCTTCTTTACCTAACGAAACGATGTCCAAAAGCTAAAGCTAGCAAGTTAAGACTTCAAGAACACTAAAAGAGTATAACGGTCTATTTGATGCCTTAGGAATGCTCAATTCTATGCATGCACAAGTTTTTCACGTTTCGTGCCATTTTGAACCTAACTTGGTCTATTGGCTTCTTTACCTAACGAAACATTGTCCAAAAGCTAAACTAGCAAGTTAAGACTTCAAGAACACTAAATAGAGTATAACGGTCCATTTGATGCCTTAGGAATGCTCAATTCTATGCATAGCAAGTTTTTATGTTTCGTGCAATTTTGAACTTAACTTGGTCTATTGGCTTCTTTACCTAACGAAACGATGTCCAAAAGCTAAACTAGCAAGTTAAGACTTCTAAGAACACTAAATAGAGTATAACGGTCTATTTTGATGCCTTAGGAATGCTCAATTCTATGCATGGCAAGTTTTCATTTCGTGCAATTTTGAACTTAACTTGGTCTATTGGCTTCTTTACCTAACGAAACGATGTCCAAAAGCTAAACTAGCAAGTTAAGACTTCCAAGAACACTAAAAGAGTATAACGGTCTATTTTGATGCCTTAGGAATACTCAATTCTATGCGTGGCAAGTTTTCCATGTTTCGTGCCATTTTGAACTTAACTTGGTCTATTGGCTTCTTTACCTAACGAAACGTTGTCCAAAAGCTAAACTAGCAAGTTAAGACTTCTAAGAACACTAAATAGAGCATAACGGTCCATTTTGATGCCTTAGGAATGCTCAATTCTATGCATAGACAAGTTTTTCACGTTTCGTGCCATTTGAACTAACTTGGTCTATGGCTTCTTTACCTAACGAAACGTTGTCCAAAAGCTAAACTAGCAAGTTAAGACTTCTAAGAACACTAAATAGAGTATAACGGTCATTTTGATGCCTTAGGAATGCTCAATTCTATGCATGGCAAGTTTTTCATGTTTCGTCATTTTGAACTAACTTGGTCTATGGCTTCTTTACCTAACGAAACGTTGTCCAAAAGCTAAACTAGCAAGTTAAGACTTCAAGAACACTAAATAGAGTATAACGGTCCATTTTGATGCCTTAGGAATGCTCAATTCTATGCGTGGCAAGTTTTTCACGTTTCGTTGCATTTGAACTAACTTGGTCTATTGGCTTCTTTACCTAACGAAACGTTGTCCAAAAGCTAAACTAGCAAGTTAAGACTTCTAAGAACACTAAATAGAGTATAACGGTCCATTTTGATGCCTTAGGAATGCTAATTCTCTGCATGGCAAGTTTTCACGTTTCGTGCATTTGAACTAACTTGGTCTATTGGCTTCTTTACCTAACGAACGATGTCCAAAAGCTAAAATAGCAAGTTAAGACTTCTAGAACACTAAATAGAGCATAACGGTCCATTTTGATGCCTTAGGAATGCTCAATTCTATGCATGCACAAGTTTTTCACGTTTCGTGCCATTTTGAACTAACTTGGTCTATTGGCTTCTTTACCTAACGAAACGTTGTCCAAAAGCTAAACTAGCAAGTTAAGACTTCAAGAACACTAAATAAGTAACGGTCATTTTGATGCCTTAGGAATGCTCAATTCTATGCATGGCAAGTTTTTCATGTTTCGTCATTTTGAACTTACTTGGTCTATTGGCTTCTTTACCTAACGAAACGTTGTCCAAAAGCTAAACTAGCAAGTTAAGACTTCAAGAACACTAAAAAGTATAAACGGTCCATTTTGATGCCTTAGGAATGCTCAATTCTATGCATGGACAAGTTTTCACGTTTCGTGCATTTTGAACCTAACTTGGTCTATTGGCTTCTTTACCTAACGAAACGTTGTCCAAAAGCTAAACTAGCAAGTTAAGACTTCTAAGAACACTAAATAGAGTATAACGGTCCATTTTGATGCCTTAGGAATGCTCAATTCTATGCATGACAAGTTTTCATGTTTCGTGCCATTTTGAACTTAACTTGGTCTATTGGCTTCTTTACCTAACGAAACGATGTCCAAAAGCTAAACTAGCAAGTTAAGACTTCAAGAACACTAAATAGAGTATAACGGTCATTTTGATGCCTTAGAATGCTCAATTCTATGCATGCAAATTTTTCATGTTTCGTGTCATTTTGAACTTAACTTGGTCTATTGGCTTCTTTACTAACGAAACGATTTCCAAAAGCTAAACTAGCAAGTTAAGACTTCTAAGAACACTAAAAGAGTATAACGGTCCATTTTGATGCCTTAGGAATGCTCAATTCTATGCGCACAAGTTTTTCACGTTCGTGCATTTTGAACTTAACTTGGTCTATTGGCTTCTTTACCTAACGAAACAATTTCCAAAAGCTAAGCTAGCAAGTTAAGACTTCTAAGAACACTAAAAGAGTATAACAGTCATTTTGATGCCTTAGGAATGCTCAATTCTATGCATGGACAAGTTTTTCACGTTTCGTGCCATTTTGAACCTAACTTGGTCTATTGGCTTCTTTACCTAACGAAACGTTGTCCAAAAGCTAAACTAGCAAGTTAAGATTCTAAGAACACTAAATAGAGTATAACAGTCCATTTTGATGCCTTAGGAATGCTCAATTCTATGCATGGACAAGTTTTTCACGTTTCGTGCCATTTTGAACCTAACTTGGTCTATTGGCTTCTTTACCTAACGAAACGTTGTCCAAAAGCTAAACTAGCAAGTTAAGACTTCTAAGAACACTAAATAGAGCATAACGTCCATTTTGATGCCTTAGGAATGCTCAATTCTATGCATGGACAAGTTTTTCACGTTTCGTGCATTTTGAACTAACTTGGTCTATTGGCTTCTTACCTAACGAAACGTTGTCCAAAAGCTAAACTAGCAAGTTAAGACTTCTAAGAACACTAAATAGAGCATAACGGCCATTTTGATGCCTTAGGAATGCTCAATTCTATGCATGGACAAGTTTTTCACGTTTCGTGCCATTTTGAACTTAACTTGGTCTATTGGCTTCTTACCTAACGAAACGATGTCCAAAAGCTAACTAGCAAGTTAAGACTTCTAAGAACACTAAATAGAGTATAACGGTCCATTTTGATGCCTTAGGAATGCTCAATTCTATGCATAGACAAGTTTTTCACGTTTCGTGCATTTTGAACCAACTTGGTCTATTGGCTTCTTTACCTAACGAAACGTTGTCCAAAAGCTAAACTAGCAAGTTAAGACTTCTAAGAACACTAAATAGAGCATAACGGTCCATTTTGATGCCTTAGGAATGCTCAATTCTATGCATGACAAGTTTTTCACGTTTCGTGCCATTTTGAACTAACTTGGTCTATTGGCTTCTTTACCTAACGAAACGATGTCCAAAAGCTACTAGCAAGTTAAGACTTCAAGAACACTAAAAGAGTATAACGGTCATTTTGATGCCTTAGGAATGCTCAATTCTATGTGCACAAGTTTTTCATGTTTCGTGCCATTTTGAACTAACTTGGTCTATGGCTTCTTTACCTAACGAAACGATGTCCAAAAGCTAAACTAGCAAGTTAAGACTTCTAAGAACACTAAATAGAGTATAACGGTCCATTTTGATGCCTTAGGAATGCTCAATTCTTGCATAGACAAGTTTTTCATTTCGTGCAATTTGAACTTGAACTTGGTCTATTGGCTTTACCTAACGAAACGATGTCCAAAAGCTAAACTAGCAAGTTAAGACTTCTAAGAACACTAAATAGAGTATAACGGTCCATTTTGATGCCTTAGGAATGCTCAATTCTATGCATGGACAAGTTTTTCACGTTTCGTGAATTTTGAACCGAACTTGGTCTCTTGGCTTCTTACCTAACGAAACGTTGTCCAAAAGCTAAAATAGCAAGTTAAGACTTCTAAGAACACTAAATAGAGCATAACGGTCCATTTGATGCCTTAGGAATGCTCAATTCTATGCATGGACAAGTTTTTCACGTTTCGTGCATTTTGAACTTAACTTGGTCTATTGGCTTCTTACCTAACGAAACGATGTCCAAAAGCTAAACTAGCAAGTTAAGACTTCTAAGAACACTAAATAGAGTATAACGGTCCATTTTGATGCCTTAGGAATGCTCAATTCTATGCATGGACAAGTTTTTCACGTTTCGTGCCATTTTGAACCTAACTTGGTCTCTTGGCTTCTTACCTAACGAAACGTTGTCCAAAAGCTAAATAGCAAGTTAAGACTTCTAAGAACACTAAATAGAGCATAACGGTCCATTTTGATGCCTTAGGAATGCTCAATTCTATGCATGGACAAGTTTTTCACGTTTCGTGCCATTTTGAACTAACTTGGTCTATTGGCTTCTTTACCTAACGAAACGTTGTCCAAAAGCTAAACTAGCAAGTTAAGACTTCTAAGAACACTAAATAGAGCATAACGGTCCATTTTGATGCCTTAGGAATGCTCAATTCTATGCATGGACAAGTTTTTCACGTTTCGTGCCATTTTGAACTAACTTGGTCTATTGGCTTCTTTACCTAACGAAACGATGTCCAAAAGCTAAACTAGCAAGTTAAGACTTCTAAGAACACTAAATAGAGTCTAACGGTCCATTTTGATGCCTTAGGAATGCTCAATTCTATGCATGGACAAGTTTTTCACGTTTCGTGCTATTTTGAACCTAACTTGGTCTATTGGCTTCTTTACCTAACGAAACGTTGTCCAAAAGCTAAACTAGCAAGTTAAGACTTCTAAGAACACTAAATAGAGTATAACGGTCATTTTAATGCCTAGGAATGCTCAATTCTATGCATGGACAAGTTTTTCAGTTTCGTGCCATTTTGAACTAACTTGGTCTATTGGCTTCTTTACCTAACGAAACGATGTCCAAAAGCTAAACTAGCAAGTTAAGACTTCTAAGAACACTAAATAGAGTATAACGGTCCATTTTAATGCCTTAGGAATGCTCAATTCTATGCATGGACAAGTTTTTCACGTTTCGTGCCATTTTGAACTAACTTGGTCTATTGGCTTCTTTACCTAACGAAACGTTGTCCAAAAGCTAAACTAGCAAGTTAAGACTTCAAGAACACTAAAAAGAGTATAACGGTCCATTTTAATGCCTTAGGAATGCTCAATTCTATGCATGGACAAGTTTTTCACGTTTCGTGCCATTTTGAACTACTTGGTCTATTGGCTTCTTTACCTAACGAAACGTTGTCCAAAAGCTAAACTAGCAAGTTAAGACTTCTAAGAACACTAAATAGAGTATAACGGTCATTTTGATGCCTTAGGAATGCTCAATTCTATGCATGGACAAGTTTTTCACGTTTCGTGCCATTTTGAACCTAACTTGGTCTATTGGCTTCTTTACCTAACGAAACGTTGTCCAAAAGCTAACTAGCAAGTTAAGACTTCTAAAACACTAAATAGAGTATAACGGTCATTTTGATGCCTTAGGAATGCTCAATTCTATGCATGACAAGTTTTTCACGTTTCGTGCCATTTTGAACCTAACTTGGTCTATTGGCTTCTTTACCTAACGAAACGTTGTCCAAAAGCTAAACTAGCAAGTTAAGACTTCTAAGAACACTAAATAGAGCATAACGGTCCATTTTGATGCCTTAGGAATGCTCAATTCTATGCATGGACAACTTATTCACGTTTCGTGCCATTTTGAACTTAACTTGGTCTATTGGCTTCTTTACCTAACGAAACGATGTCCAAAAGCTAAACTAGCAAGTTAAGACTTCTAAGAACACTAAATAGAGCATAACGGTCCATTTTGATGCCTTAGGAATGCTCAATTCTATGCATGGACAACTTATTCACGTTTCGTGCCATTTTGAACTTAACTTGGTCTATTGGCTTCTTTACCTAACGAAACGATGTCCAAAAGCTAAACTAGCAAGTTAAGACTTCTAAGAACACTAAATAGAGCATAACGGTCCATTTTGATGCCTTAGGAATGCTCAATTCTATGCATGGACAACTTATTCACGTTTCGTGCCATTTTGAACTTAACTTGGTCTATTGGCTTCTTTACCTAACGAAACGATGTCCAAAAGCTAAACTAGCAAGTTAAGACTTCTAAGAACACTAAATAGAGCATAACGGTCCATTTTGATGCCTTAGGAATGCTAATTCTATGCATGGACAACTTATTCACGTTTCGTTCATTTTGAACTTAACTTGGTCTATTGGCTTCTTTACCTAACGAAACGATGTCCAAAAGCTAAACTAGCAAGTTAAGACTTCTAAGAACACTAAATAGAGCATAACGGTCCATTTTGATGCCTTAGGAATGCTCAATTCTATGCATGGACAACTTATTCACGTTTCGTGCCATTTTGAACTTAACTTGGTCTATTGGCTTCTTTACCTAACGAAACGTTGTCCAAAAGCTAAACTAGCAAGTTAAGACTTCAAGAACACTAAAAGAGTATAACGTGTATTTTAATGCCTTAGGAATGCTCAATTCTATGCATGGCAAGTTTTTCATGTTTCGTGTCATTTTGAACTTGACTTGGTCTATTGGCTTCTTTACCTAACGAAACGATGTCCAAAAGCTAAACTATAAAGTTAAGACTTATAAGCACTAAATAGAGTATAACGGTCCATTTTAATGCCTTAGGAACTCAATTCTATGCATGGACAAGTTTTTCACGTTTCGTGCCATTTTGAACCTAACTTGGTCTATTGGCTTCTTTACCTAACGAAACGTTGTCCAAAAGCTAAACTAGCAAGTTAAGACTTCCAAGAACACTAAAAGAGTATAACGGTCATTTTAATGCCTTAGGAATGCTCAATTCTATGCATGGCAAGTTTTTCATGTTTCGTGTGTCATTTTGAACTTAACTTGGTCTATTGGCTTCTTTACCTAACGAAACGTTGTCCAAAAGCTAAACTAGCAATTTAAGACTTCTAAGAACACTAAATAGAGTATAACAGTCCATTTTGATGCCTTAGGAATGCTCAATTCTATGCATGGACAAGTTTTTCACGTTTCGTGCCATTTTGAACTAACTTGGTCTATTGGCTTCTTTACCTAACGAAACGTTGTCCAAAAGCTAAACTAGCAAGTTAAGACTTCTAAGAACACTAAATAGAGCATAATGGTCCATTTTGATGCCTTAGGAATGCTCAATTCTATGCATGGACAAGTTTTTCACGTTTCGTGCCATTTTGAACTAACTTGGTCTATTGGCTTCTTTACCTAACGAAACGTGTCCAAAAGCTAACTAGCAAGTTAAGACTTCTAAGAACACTAAATAGAGTATAACGGTCGATTTTGATGCCTTAGGAATGCTCAATTCTATGCATGAACAAGTTTTTCACGTTTCGTGCCATTTTGAACCTAACTTGGTCTATTGGCTTCTTTACCTAACGAAACGTTGTCCAAAAGCTAAACTAGCAAGTTAAGACTTCTAAGAACACTAAATAGAGCATAACGGTCCATTTTGATGCCTTAGGAATGCTCAATTCTATGCATGGACAAGTTTTTCACGTTTCATGCAATTTTGAACCTAACTTGGTCTATTGGCTTCTTTACCTAACGAAACGATGTCCAAAAGCTAAACTAGCAAGTTAAGACTTCTAAGAACACTAAATAGAGCTTAACGGTCCATTTGATGCCTTAGGAATGCTCAATTCTATGCATGGACAACTTCACGTTTCGTGCCATTTTGAACTTAACTTGGTCTATTGGCTTCTTTACTAACGAAACGATGTCCAAAAGCTAAACTAGCAAGTTAAGACTTCTAAGAACACTAAATAGAGCATAACGGTCCATTTTGATGCCTTAGGAATGCTCAATTCTATGCATGGACAACTTATTCACGTTTCGTGCCATTTTGAACTTAACTTGGTCTATTGGCTTCTTTACCTAACGAAACGATGTCCAAAAGCTAAACTAGCAAGTTAAGACTTCTAAGAACACTAAATAGAGCATAACGGTCTATTTTGATGCCTTAGGAATGCTCAATTCTATGCATGGACAACTTATTCACGTTTCGTGCATTTTGAACTTAACTTGGTCTATTGGCTCTTTACGTAACGAAACGATGTCCAAAAGCTAAACTAGCAAGTTAAGACTTCTAAAACACTAAATAGAGCATAACGGTCCATTTTGATGCCTTAGGAATGCTCAATTCTATGCATGAACAACTTATTCACGTTTCGTGCCATTTTGAACTTAACTGGTCTATTGGCTTCTTTACCTAACGAAACGTTGTCCAAAAGCTAAACTAGCAAGTTAAGACTTCAAGAACAAAAAAGAGTAAACGGTCATTTTAATGCTTAGGAATGCTCAATTCTATGCATGGACAATTTTTCATGTTTCGTGCCATTTTGAACTTAACTTGGTCTACTGGCTTCTTTACCTAACGAAACATGTCCAAAAGCTAAACTAAACTTAAGACTTTAAGACACTAAATAGAGTATAACGGTCCATTTTAATTCATTAGGAATACTCAATTCTATGCATGGACAAGTTTTTCACGTTTCGTGCCATTTTGAACTAACTTGGTCTATGGCTTCTTTACCTAACGAAACGTTGTCCAAAAGCTAAACTAGCAAGTTAAGACTTCCAAGAACACTAAAAAGAGTATAACGGTCTATTTTAATGCCTTAGGAATGCTCAATTCTATGCATGGCAAGTTTTTCACGTTTCGTGTCATTTTGAACTAACTTGGTCTATTGGCTTCTTTACCTAACGAAACGATGTCCAAAAGCTAAACTAGAAACTTAAGACTTCTAAGAACACTAAATAGAGCATAACGGTCCATTTTAATCCTTAGGAATGCTCAATTCTATGCATGGACAAGTTTTTCACGTTTCGTGCCATTTTGAACTAACTTGGTCTATTGGCTTCTTTACCTAACGAAACGTTGTCCAAAAGCTAAACTAGCAAGTTAAGACTTCAAGAACACTAAAAGAGCATAACGGTCCATTTTGATGCCTTAGGAATGCTCAATTCTATGCATGGACAACTTATTCACGTTTCGTGCCATTTTGAACTTAACTTGGTCTATTGGCTTCTTTACCTAACGAAACGATGTCCAAAAGCTAACTAGCAAGTTAAGACTTCTAAGAACACTAAATAGAGCATAACGGTCATTTTGATGCCTTAGGAATGCTCAATTCTATGCATGGACAACTTATTCACGTTTCGTGCCATTTTGAACTTAACTTGGTCTATTGGATTCTTTACTAACGAAACGATGTCCAAAAGCTAAACTAGCAAGTTAAGACTTCTAAGAACATAAATAGAGCATAACGGTCATTTTGATGCCTTAGGAATGCTCAATTCTATGCATGGACAACTTATTCACGTTTCGTGCCATTTTGAACTTAACTTGGTCTATTGGATTCTTTACCTAACGAAACGATGTCCAAAAGCTAACTAGCAAGTTAAGACTTCTAAGAACACTAAATAGAGCATAACGGTCCATTTTGATGCCTTAGGAATGCTCAATTCTATGCATGGACAACTTATTCACGTTTCGTGCATTTTGAACTTAACTTGGTCTATTGGCTTCTTTACCTAACGAAACGATGTCCAAAAGCTAAACTAGCAAGTTAAGACTTCTAAAACACTAAATAGAGCATAAACGGTCCATTTTGATGCCTTAGGAATGCTCAATTCTATGCATGGACAACTTTTCACGTTTCGTGCCATTTTGAACTTAACTTGGTCTTGGCTTCTTTACCTAACGAAACGTTGTCCAAAAGCTAAACTAGCAAGTTAAGACTTCCAAGAACACTAAAAGAGTATAACGGTATTTTAATGCCTTAGGAATGCTCAATTCTATGCATGGACAAGTTTTTCATGTTTCGTGTCATTTTGAACTTAACTTGGTCTATTGGCTTCTTTACCTAACGAAACGATGTCCAAAAGCTAAAATAAAGTTAAGACTAAGAACACTAAATAGAGTATAACGGTCCATTTTATGCCTTAGGAATATCAATTCTATGCATGGACAAGTTTTTCACGTTTCGTGCCATTTTGAACTAACTTGGTCTATTGGCTTCTTTACCTAACGAAACGTTGTCCAAAAGCTAAACTAGCAAGTTAAGACTTCAAGAACACTAAAAAGAGTATAACGGT